>NW_027476533.1:192500-194709 GCF_051020955.1 Megalopta genalis | reverse complement strand
ATAATGGATCGAGCGAATCGGTCGATTGCGCCGAGACGCGCTATGATGCAACAGACGAGCGATTGGAACGCCCGAATATTTTCAAAGTCCCAACGTACCGATCAAGAGTAAAGTACCATTTTCCTACATTAGATTTCGTTCTAAATGCTTAATCCCTATGTAAAAACGTTAGTTAAGCAAGAATATCGTATTTTTAAAAAAATCTAATGATAGGATTTCCCAGAAAATTGAAAAAACCGAAAAATGTCAAGAGTAAAGTGCCATTTTCTGACATTAGATTTCGTTCTAAATGCTTAATCCCTATGTAGAAACGTTAGTTAAGCAAGAATATCGTATTTTTAAAAAAATCTAATGATAGGATTTTTCAGAAAATTGAAAAAACCGTAAAATGTCAAGAGTAAAGTGCCCTTATTTTAAACAATGTATCGTTCTAAATGCTTAATCCCTATGTAAAAAAGTTATTTTAGCAGGAATATGTTATTGAAAAAAATTAGAAAAATTTATTTTAGCCGTAAATCGAAAATAATGGATCGAGCGAATCGGTCGATTGCGCCGAGACGCGCTATGATGCAACAGACGAGCGATTGGAACGCCCGAATATTTTCAAAGTCCCAACGTACCGATCAAGAGTAAAGTACCATTTTCCTACATTAGATTTCGTTCTAAATGCTTAATCCCTATGTAAAAACGTTAGTTAAGCAAGAATATCGTATTTTTAAAAAAATCTAATGATAGGATTTCCCAGAAAATTGAAAAAACCGAAAAATGTCAAGAGTAAAGTGCCATTTTCTGACATTAGATTTCGTTCTAAATGCTTAATCCCTATGTAGAAACGTTAGTTAAGCAAGAATATCGTATTTTTAAAAAAATCTAATGATAGGATTTTTCAGAAAATTGAAAAAACCGTAAAATGTCAAGAGTAAAGTGCCCTTATTTTAAACAATGTATCGTTCTAAATGCTTAATCCCTATGTAAAAAAGTTATTTAAGCAGGAATATGTTATTGAAAAAAATTAGAAAAATTTATTTTAGCCGTAAATCGAAAATAATGGATCGAGCGAATCGGTCGATTGCGCCGAGACGCGCTATGATGCAACAGACGAGCGATTGGAACGCCCGAATATTTTCAAAGTCCCACCGTACCGATCAAGAGTAAAGTACCATTTTCCTACATTAGATTTCGTTCTAAATGCTTAATCCCTATGTAGAAACGTTAGTTAAGCAAGAATATCGTATTTTTAAAAAAATCTAATGATAGGATTTTCCAGAAAATTGAAAAAACCGAAAAATGTCAAGAGTAAAGTGCCATTTTCTGACATTAGATTTCGTTCTAAATGCTTAATCCCTATGTAGAAACGTTAGTTAAGCAAGAATATCGTATTTTTAAAAAAATCTAATGATAGGATTTTTCAGAAAATTGAAAAAACCGTAAAATGTCAAGAGTAAAGTGCCCTTATTTTAAACAATGTATCGTTCTAAATGCTTAATCCCTATGTAAAAAAGTTATCTAAGCAAGAATATGTTATTGAAAAAAATTAGAAAAATTTATTTTAGCCGTAAATCGAAAAGAAGTCTGTTCGTTTCTCTGTCTCTCTCGCGCGATCGAACTATCGATGTTTCCCGACAAACTATTGGAAGTTTAATTAAACTTTATACATGAAATTACTCGTTTTGATCCCCGCTACACAGCCGTATACTTTTTATAATTTTGTGGAATCGGGAACCTTGAAATATTTATCATAACGCGGATCGACTGTCTCTGTCTCTTTCTAGATCGGAAGAATCGATGTTTCCCGGCAAACTATTGGGAGTTTAATTAAACTTTATACATGAAATTACTCGTTCTGATCCCCGCTACACAGCCGTAAACTTTTTATAATTTTGTGGAATCGGGAACCTCGAAATATTTATCATAACGCGGATCGACTGTCTCTGTCTCTTTCTAGATCGGAAGAATCGATGTTTCCCGGCAAACTATTGGGAGTTTAATTAAACTTTATACATGAAATTACTCGTTTTGATCCCCGCTACACAGCCGTATACTTTTTATAATTTTGTGGAATCGGGAACCTTGAAATATTTAACATAACGCGGATCGACTGTCTCTGTCTCTTTCTAGATCGGAATAATCGATGTTTCCCGGCAAACTAATGGGATATTAATTAAACTTTATACACGAAATTACTCGTTTTGATCCCTGCTACACAGCC
>NW_027476533.1:185000-187500 GCF_051020955.1 Megalopta genalis | reverse complement strand
CCCGAAGGCACATCCTTCTGGTTCGCATCGCAGAGATTTTGCCTCCAAATACTGGAGGCAATTTCGTCCTTACCCATCCGACGCGGGACGTCGTAAACTAAAACCTCGGGGTCCCGCTTGGTAGGTAAGGAGACGGACAGACCCGCGCTCCGGAGCTTCTTATTGCCAACGAAGGCTTGCAGGTCCTCCTTTCGGTCGGTCTCGACGACGATGCCACCGGAGTGGATGCGTCGGACCGACTTAATTCGGATCGCCTCCTTCGCTGGTTTAACGAGCGACAGAACAGTAACCTTCGTAACTTCGCTGCTCTGTCCTTTTTCCTTCGGCGGGAAGATTTTTACCACATGCTGCGATTGTGGCCGTCTCCCCGCTTCCGGAGAAGCTCCTTTGCAGTCGACTTTGTTCACATGGGCGTAAGTCGACTGCGCGGCGTTGCAGGCCGTCTTCGGGAGAGTTCCCTTGGACGGCCCAGGTCGCATCGCACTCATTACGGCAGGACGCGCTTTTAGGTCCGCCCTGACCGCGGCGAGCTGCCCTTCGACGAAGCTATTCCGTTGAATAAGCTCCTGGACCAGCTCGTTGAGTGCCTCAACCTCGGCGAGTATCTTTGACCCGGACTCCTTATTGACTTTCGACTCAGGTCGAAAGCAAAAGGTCCGTATTTCGGACACTCGCCTAAAGGCTTCGTCTCTTACGAGATCGAGAGGCCGTACCTTCTGCCCGGAGAACGTCCCCTTCGGTCTCCTGGCCCGGTTTACTGCGGCCTTGCCGGTGGGTGCGCCCGGCTTGGCTCGCTTTGACTTTTTGGTGACGGTTTGCCAACCGTCACCAGTAGGGTCCTCGACACGCTCGGGTGCCGACTGCACCTTCACGAGTGACGTGTCTCCGACTCGTTCGATTACTTCCACGTTACCGGTGTCCGGCGTACCTTCTACCGTGGGCTCGGTTTTCACCGAGACCGCTCGCGTGGGAGTCACACATCTTTGCAAGATCACACGAGGATTGGCGATATTAATCACCTTCCCGGATCTTGTCTTTCTCACAGACGCGGGGGGACTGACAGCTGCATTTGCAGTTCCCGCATCTGCGGCGACGGCTTCACTCCGAGTAGGAGCTGGACCCGTCGTCTTTGGACGCTTAGTTTTTTGTTCATTAATTTTATTAAGACCCATAATGTGTCTTGGTCTTTCATCCAGTGCGCTCCCCGGCCACCACCGACCCACACAATTTGGAACCCGCCAAAGGCTGAGTTAGGGCTACGCACCGAATATAGTCTGCTGGCTGGGTCGGTTTCCTTACCCAGCCCGCGTCCTCGCCCAGCAGAACCCACTTGCCCGAAGCGTGTGGTCGTTCCAAGCCGATTGACTGGACCAGGGCTGCTTTTCTCGTCCAGCCGCCCATCTAGCCGAAGCAGAGGCCAAAGGTACGTGTTGGGGACGTCTCACCCGCAGGAGAGGGCCCCCTCAGATCCCAGGATCCTCTTTTCCGACGACAAGGGTCGCCACGCACGGCAAACACGTGGGAGACAGCAGTCGGAGAGGCTGCCTCTTCCTCTCCACCACACTTCGTTCAGTTCGCTGCGTATTTAAGAACACGAGCTATCCAGCGGTACCTTTTTCGTGGAGGCTCAAGTGTGGCTAGGGCACGTTTGCCCCTTGCGGCCTGGGTTGCCCAGGGGATTGATTGCATCCCATGTATTCCTGAGCCCAGCGGAGTGTTGTCTAGTGGCGTGTTCCGCCCACGAAAAACGGTCTGAAAAACCGTTTAACGTAAACTGGGGAACTGATGCCACGAGTGACAACAGTTCCCCAGTCGGAAGTCATACAGCACATACAGTGCTGTACAAAGAACACGCCACAGCCCGTATGCTAAATCAGGGCCTCGCCATTATGCGAAGTACTACGTGTACGACGCACTGACGGTCTCTAATGCCTTCATCGCCGATACACCCATCGACTTGGCCGATCAACCCTCCTACGCGAGGGCTAGTTCGGGGGTTATCTCCCGCCCTGGGTGGCCACAGACCGCCACCGCCAGTAGATAGGGACAGATGGGAATCTCGTTAATCCATTCATGCGCGTCACTAATTAGATGACGAGGCATTTGGCTACCTTAAGAGAGTCATAGTTACTCCCGCCGTTTACCCGCGCTTTTTTGAATTTCTTCACGTTGACATTCAGAGCACTGGGCAGAAATCACATTGCGTCAACACCCGTGGGGGCCATCGCAATGCTTTGTTTTAATTAGACAGTCGGATTCCCCTAGTCCGTGCCAGTTCTGAGCTGAGCGTTGAATGGCGGCCGAAGAGGACGACCGCACCGATGGGAAACGCCACGGAAGCCTCGCAGCAAGGAAGATCCGCGGGAGGCCAAGGCACGGGACCGAGCTCGGATCCCAGCCACGAGAGCCGTTCACCTCGCCCAGGCCCGGCACGTCAGCCAGACCCGCTTCCCGACCAAGCCCGACACGCCCCGCTCCTCAGAGCCAATCCTTATCCCGA
>NW_027476533.1:180000-182500 GCF_051020955.1 Megalopta genalis | reverse complement strand
GTCGGAACGTGAAAAAAAATTTTTTCAGAGCTTCCCCCCCCGAAAGCATTTTGCGAAACGTGTACAGAGCAACACAAAAAAAAAAAAAAAATAAAAAAAACACAAAAAACCCTTAAAGCAAAAAAAAAACCGTTTATCGCGCCTCACCAATATATCTTTTATAAAATTCGATATCCTCTCCAAATATAGATCTTCGAAACACTCGCAAGACGATTACAATCGGTATAACTTTAACGTCCGTCCGAAAAGTACTTTCGGGGACTAGACGACCGATTGATCTCGTGCGGTTTCGCTATTCGATCATTTGAAGAGAACAAAAAGATATATGGGGCGACCGACAAACGGTTTTCCCGTAGAACCAGACTCGCGATTGCGTTGACACACACATCATAGCCACACCAATAGAAGAGTTTTAGGACGGTAACCCGGGTGGGGTGTTCTTTACTCAGAATATGTGCAACATCGGATCTATATAGCCATCGATACAATTCGTACACAAATGTGTCGTACGAAGAGAGAGACTTTTTTTCCTCTGGCAACATAACGGTAAGAGACATCCTTCCACACTCATAGGTTCCACTCCCTGGGGCTATGATATATATATACATATAAATTCAAATTCGAAGCAACGGTCACAATTCTACTCTATATTTTTGCGGGTTATGTGTTCTTTCGTTCAATTTCTTTCATGCGTTCGTTCGATCTCTGTACACAGTCTTCACATAGGACAGACTCGTGTAGTACGCTTTCGTGGGTTAAACCCATCTCGTTTCATTTCAGGCGACGTCGGGAGCGCGTTGAAAATGTACCAGTGAAATCTCGATAGTTCTACGGATACGAATCGTCCCGAAAAAGATTTTGTCACCGCTTCGAAGCGGTGTTTCAGACGGGCGGACGTATATAAAACATATACGACACACGACACCGCCTTCCACACTCACGCTAGTTCGAACACGATTTCCATCTCTCTCGAAGACTGTTAGACGTACGTAAAATTTCTCAATATTCATAGGACCGCGACAAACGCCGACGAAGCGCCCATCATTCGCTCGTACGTATATAGGCAACAAGTGCCATCAACGCAAGCAGTTTATAAGTACGTAAACGACCCTCAGCCAGGCGTGGTCCAGGAATTGTATCCGTGGACCGCAATGTGCGTTCGAAATGTCGATGTTCATGTGTCCTGCAGTTCACACGTTGACGCGCAATTAGCTGCGTTCTTCATCGACCCACGAGCCAAGTGATCCACCGTTCAGGGTAATTTTTCCCTTTTATTCTCTCATATATAATATAATGTGTATTTGCTATCCACCACATTTTTGTGTTATATTTCGGAACAAGCCGATACCCGAAGAGCTCCAACCAGCGCGCGAAGGAGATTCGGGAGTCGTCGTACAACGACATAATTGTCCCTTAAAGAACGAGATATTTCCGTCGAAACCATATATATATGTACGAGCAAATCCAAAACCACTGTTTTCTTGCAAGTTCGACGGTCGGAGCGAATAGAACATTGAAAAGCCTTCTATCGAAGAAACACAGAGAGTATATCACCTCCAAAAACGACGGGGATATGGATATTCAAACTGGACAATTATCAACCCGATACTGGATTCGAAAAGTTTCTCTCTCCTTTCGTCGTTATTTACACCGGACGGACTCACGGCCGGCTCTAGCTGGGTGTCATATATATATATACGTCCCACGCTCATGCTGCCACTAGCGCGCAACAGAGTAGGGTGTCAATGACAACGACACAGCATTGAAACGAGCTACACAAGCCGGTCTCTCTTGATACCAATGTAAACGAGCATTAAGTTATCTTCAGACTGCCCGATATTTTCGTCCTTTGGACTTTCCCAACGATTCCTTTTTTTCTTTTTTTTTTACACACCACAGCGAAGACTTGAGGAAGCGTGATTAGCACGCTCGCATCCCTCCCTGTCCTACTACAACTGTGTGTGTGTGTGTGTAAAGAAAGAAAAAAGAATACATTGGCTTTCTCTCTATCGAGAAGATGGCCTACGCAACGCAGATCAAAGGCCTAATACGTGTAATATAATACGCGTCTGGCCGTGTATAAATCACGCACGAATGATCTGGTCGGGCCCAACTCTTCTCGTACGCTTATTTTTCCGTGTTGGGGCACTATCATAAAATCACACAAACCCCAACACGTGTGTGTCTTGGAAGGAAGATGGCCTACGCAACGCAGATCAAAGGCCTAATACGTGTAGTACACACGTCTGCCGTGTAAATCACGCACGAATGATCTGGTCGGGCCCAACTCTTCTCCACCACACCACATCCCAACTTTGTACATTTTTATATATTTTTGTGCGTTGGGGCACCTTCATAATCACAAACCCCAACAACACATATATCTCTCTCTCTTTGAAAGATTTGTTGTGGCCTACGCAACGCAGATCAAAGGCCTAATACGTGTAGTACACACGTCTGGCCGTGTAAATCACGCACGAATGATCTGGCGGGCTCAACA
>NW_027476533.1:165000-177500 GCF_051020955.1 Megalopta genalis | reverse complement strand
AGGAAAAAGTACATGGGTGATGCCATAGTCGTGGAAGCGCGTACGCTCACGCTGATCTTCTGACCGCCGGAAGCACGAAACCTCTGATCTGGGCAAAATCGGCAAGCCGAGGAAGAACGGACAGGACACATGCTGGACTGGCGAGAAAGCGTGTTCTTCCGCTCGCGCTAGGCATTTCGATTTCTGACACCTCTTGATTTAAAAAATCAGTTTTTTGATAGTTTTCTCTCTCCACTGGGCTATTCATTTTAGCCACAGTTTTCAATTGGTACGATTTGCTTCCAAATCTTACAGATGCATTTTAAAAAATTTTTCCATCGCTCGGACAGAAGAGTCGATTGCTCAGTGAGTACGAGTATACATACAAAGTGCATACGGGTAACCAACCCCGTAGGGCTTGCCACATATGGGCCATTCGGTCAAAGACACCGACCCGTGGCCACGCTGTGTGGAGAAAAGTCCGTAACGTAAACGGCACGAAACAGTCAGGACCGAAGCCCCGAAGGAGCTCTGAGACAGCTTCTCGACCGAGATCGTAGAATTGGCCCAAAACCCGCTCTGCTCCGTCCGCCTCGCACGGACCGTGTATCTCTTATAGATACCGAACGGCCGGCAAGGACGCCGGCGCCGCCGGCCGAATAGCACGCGCGCTTATGAGTGTAAACCGCCGCGGCAACAGACCGCCCGGCCGTGCTGTTGTAACATAGCGCGTGAACGAACGAAAAAAAAATTTATAGTAAACATTAAAATAAATTACATTACCGTAAACTAGACAAAAAATTACACATTTTTTCCCAATATGAAAATTTTCACAAACTTTTCAAAGTCCCATCGCATCGAGTAAACTTTTTTAATAACGCTTCCGCACGATTCTAAATGCTTAATCCATATGTGAAATCGTTCACTGATCACGAATATCGTATTTAAAAAAATTACAAAAATTTATTTTTCAAAATAATCAAAAAAAACCGAAAAATCACAAGAGTAAAGTACCATTATTTTAAACAATATGTCGTTCTAAATGCTTAATCCCTATGTAAAAAAGTTATCTAAGCAAGAATATGTAATTGAAAAAAATTAGAAAAATTTATTTTAGCCGTAAATCGAAAATAATGGGGACACCGGAGCTGTTCGAAGCGCCGAGACGCGCCGCGTACGGCCGAATATTTTCTAAGTCCCAACGTACCGATCAAGAGTAAAGTACCATTTTCCTACATTAGATTTCGTTCTAAATGCTTAATCCCTATGTAAAAACGTTAGTTAAGCAAGAATATCGTATTTTTAAAAAAATCTAATGATAGGATTTCCCAGAAAATTGAAAAAACCGAAAAATGTCAAGAGTAAAGTGCCATTTTCTGACATTAGATTTCGTTCTAAATGCTTAATCCCTATGTAGAAACGTTAGTTAAGCAAGAATATCGTATTTTTAAAAAAATCTAATGATAGGATTTTTCAGAAAATTGAAAAAACCGTAAAATGTCAAGAGTAAAGTGCCCTTATTTTAAACAATGTATCGTTCTAAATGCTTAATCCCTATGTAAAAAAGTTATTTTAGCAGGAATATGTTATTGAAAAAAATTAGAAAAATTTATTTTAGCCGTAAATCGAAAATAATGGGGACACCGGAGCTGTTCGAAGCGCCGAGCGCGCCGCGTACGCCCGAATATTTTCAAAGTCCCAACGTACCGATCAAGAGTAAAGTACCATTTTCCTACATTAGATTTCGTTCTAAATGCTTAATCCCTATGTAAAAACGTTAGTTAAGCAAGAATATCGTATTTTTAAAAAAATCTAATGATAGGATTTTCCAGAAAATTGAAAAAACCGAAAAATGTCAAGAGTAAAGTGCCATTTTCTGACATTAGATTTCGTTCTAAATGCTTAATCCCTATGTAGAAACGTTAGTTAAGCAAGAATATCGTATTTTTAAAAAAATCTAATGATAGGATTTTTCAGAAAATTGAAAAAACCGTAAAATGTCAAGAGTAAAGTGCCCTTATTTTAAACAATGTATCGTTCTAAATGCTTAATCCCTATGTAAAAAAGTTATTTAAGCAGGAATATGTTATTGAAAAAAATTAGAAAAATTTATTTTAGCCGTAAATCGAAAATAATGGATCGAGCGAATCGGTCGATTGCGCCGAGACGCGCTATGATGCAACAGACGAGCGATTGGAACGCCCGAATATTTTCAAAGTCCCAACGTACCGATCAAGAGTAAAGTACCATTTTCCTACATTAGATTTCGTTCTAAATGCTTAATCCCTATGTAAAAACGTTAGTTAAGCAAGAATATCGTATTTTTAAAAAAATCTAATGATAGGATTTTCCAGAAAATTGAAAAAACCGAAAAATGTCAAGAGTAAAGTGCCATTTTCTGACATTAGATTTCGTTCTAAATGCTTAATCCCTATGTAGAAACGTTAGTTAAGCAAGAATATCGTATTTTTAAAAAAATCTAATGATAGGATTTTCCAGAAAATTGAAAAAACCGAAAAATGTCAAGAGTAAAGTGCCATTTTCTGACATTAGATTTCGTTCTAAATGCTTAATCCCTATGTAGAAACGTTAGTTAAGCAAGAATATCGTATTTTTAAAAAAATCTAATGATAGGATTTTTCAGAAAATTGAAAAAACCGTAAAATGTCAAGAGTAAAGTGCCCTTATTTTAAACAATGTATCGTTCTAAATGCTTAATCCCTATGTAAAAAAGTTATTTAAGCAGGAATATGTTATTGAAAAAAATTAGAAAAATTTATTTTAGCCGTAAATCGAAAATAATGGATCGAGCGAATCGGTCGATTGCGCCGAGACGCGCTATGATGCAACAGACGAGCGATTGGAACGCCCGAATATTTTCAAAGTCCCAACGTACCGATCAAGAGTAAAGTACCATTTTCCTACATTAGATTTCGTTCTAAATGCTTAATCCCTATGTAAAAACGTTAGTTAAGCAAGAATATCGTATTTTTAAAAAAATCTAATGATAGGATTTCCCAGAAAATTGAAAAAACCGAAAAATGTCAAGAGTAAAGTGCCATTTTCTGACATTAGATTTCGTTCTAAATGCTTAATCCCTATGTAGAAACGTTAGTTAAGCAAGAATATCGTATTTTTAAAAAAATCTAATGATAGGATTTTTCAGAAAATTGAAAAAACCGTAAAATGTCAAGAGTAAAGTGCCCTTATTTTAAACAATGTATCGTTCTAAATGCTTAATCCCTATGTAAAAAAGTTATTTTAGCAGGAATATGTTATTGAAAAAAATTAGAAAAATTTATTTTAGCCGTAAATCGAAAATAATGGATCGAGCGAATCGGTCGATTGCGCCGAGACGCGCTATGATGCAACAGACGAGCGATTGGAACGCCCGAATATTTTCAAAGTCCCAACGTACCGATCAAGAGTAAAGTACCATTTTCCTACATTAGATTTCGTTCTAAATGCTTAATCCCTATGTAAAAACGTTAGTTAAGCAAGAATATCGTATTTTTAAAAAAATCTAATGATAGGATTTCCCAGAAAATTGAAAAAACCGAAAAATGTCAAGAGTAAAGTGCCATTTTCTGACATTAGATTTCGTTCTAAATGCTTAATCCCTATGTAGAAACGTTAGTTAAGCAAGAATATCGTATTTTTAAAAAAATCTAATGATAGGATTTTTCAGAAAATTGAAAAAACCGTAAAATGTCAAGAGTAAAGTGCCCTTATTTTAAACAATGTATCGTTCTAAATGCTTAATCCCTATGTAAAAAAGTTATTTAAGCAGGAATATGTTATTGAAAAAAATTAGAAAAATTTATTTTAGCCGTAAATCGAAAATAATGGATCGAGCGAATCGGTCGATTGCGCCGAGACGCGCTATGATGCAACAGACGAGCGATTGGAACGCCCGAATATTTTCAAAGTCCCAACGTACCGATCAAGAGTAAAGTACCATTTTCCTACATTAGATTTCGTTCTAAATGCTTAATCCCTATGTAAAAACGTTAGTTAAGCAAGAATATCGTATTTTTAAAAAAATCTAATGATAGGATTTCCCAGAAAATTGAAAAAACCGAAAAATGTCAAGAGTAAAGTGCCATTTTCTGACATTAGATTTCGTTCTAAATGCTTAATCCCTATGTAGAAACGTTAGTTAAGCAAGAATATCGTATTTTTAAAAAAATCTAATGATAGGATTTTTCAGAAAATTGAAAAAACCGTAAAATGTCAAGAGTAAAGTGCCCTTATTTTAAACAATGTATCGTTCTAAATGCTTAATCCCTATGTAAAAAAGTTATTTAAGCAGGAATATGTTATTGAAAAAAATTAGAAAAATTTATTTTAGCCGTAAATCGAAAATAATGGATCGAGCGAATCGGTCGATTGCGCCGAGACGCGCTATGATGCAACAGACGAGCGATTGGAACCCCCGAATATTTTCAAAGTCCCAACGTACCGATCAAGAGTAAAGTACCATTTTCCTACATTAGATTTCGTTCTAAATGCTTAATCCCTATGTAAAAACGTTAGTTAAGCAAGAATATCGTATTTTTAAAAAAATCTAATGATAGGATTTTCCAGAAAATTGAAAAAACCGAAAAATGTCAAGAGTAAAGTGCCATTTTCTGACATTAGATTTCGTTCTAAATGCTTAATCCCTATGTAGAAACGTTAGTTAAGCAAGAATATCGTATTTTTAAAAAAATCTAATGATAGGATTTTTCAGAAAATTGAAAAAACCGTAAAATGTCAAGAGTAAAGTGCCCTTATTTTAAACAATGTATCGTTCTAAATGCTTAATCCCTATGTAAAAAAGTTATTTAAGCAGGAATATGTTATTGAAAAAAATTAGAAAAATTTATTTTAGCCGTAAATCGAAAATAATGGATCGAGCGAATCGGTCGATTGCGCCGAGACGCGCTATGATGCAACAGACGAGCGATTGGAACGCCCGAATATTTTCAAAGTCCCAACGTACCGATCAAGAGTAAAGTACCATTTTCCTACATTAGATTTCGTTCTAAATGCTTAATCCCTATGTAAAAACGTTAGTTAAGCAAGAATATCGTATTTTTAAAAAAATCTAATGATAGGATTTTCCAGAAAATTGAAAAAACCGAAAAATGTCAAGAGTAAAGTGCCATTTTCTGACATTAGATTTCGTTCTAAATGCTTAATCCCTATGTAGAAACGTTAGTTAAGCAAGAATATCGTATTTTTAAAAAAATCTAATGATAGGATTTTCCAGAAAATTGAAAAAACCGAAAAATGTCAAGAGTAAAGTGCCATTTTCTGACATTAGATTTCGTTCTAAATGCTTAATCCCTATGTAGAAACGTTAGTTAAGCAAGAATATCGTATTTTTAAAAAAATCTAATGATAGGATTTTCCAGAAAATTGAAAAAACCGAAAAATGTCAAGAGTAAAGTGCCATTTTCTGACATTAGATTTCGTTCTAAATGCTTAATCCCTATGTAGAAACGTTAGTTAAGCAAGAATATCGTATTTTTAAAAAAATCTAATGATAGGATTTTTCAGAAAATTGAAAAAACCGTAAAATGTCAAGAGTAAAGTGCCCTTATTTTAAACAATGTATCGTTCTAAATGCTTAATCCCTATGTAAAAAAGTTATTTAAGCAGGAATATGTTATTGAAAAAAATTAGAAAAATTTATTTTAGCCGTAAATCGAAAATAATGGATCGAGCGAATCGGTCGATTGCGCCGAGACGCGCTATGATGCAACAGACGAGCGATTGGAACGCCCGAATATTTTCAAAGTCCCAACGTACCGATCAAGAGTAAAGTACCATTTTCCTACATTAGATTTCGTTCTAAATGCTTAATCCCTATGTAAAAACGTTAGTTAAGCAAGAATATCGTATTTTTAAAAAAATCTAATGATAGGATTTCCCAGAAAATTGAAAAAACCGAAAAATGTCAAGAGTAAAGTGCCATTTTCTGACATTAGATTTCGTTCTAAATGCTTAATCCCTATGTAGAAACGTTAGTTAAGCAAGAATATCGTATTTTTAAAAAAATCTAATGATAGGATTTTTCAGAAAATTGAAAAAACCGTAAAATGTCAAGAGTAAAGTGCCCTTATTTTAAACAATGTATCGTTCTAAATGCTTAATCCCTATGTAAAAAAGTTATTTAAGCAGGAATATGTTATTGAAAAAAATTAGAAAAATTTATTTTAGCCGTAAATCGAAAATAATGGATCGAGCGAATCGGTCGATTGCGCCGAGACGCGCTATGATGCAACAGACGAGCGATTGGAACCCCCGAATATTTTCAAAGTCCCAACGTACCGATCAAGAGTAAAGTACCATTTTCCTACATTAGATTTCGTTCTAAATGCTTAATCCCTATGTAAAAACGTTAGTTAAGCAAGAATATCGTATTTTTAAAAAAATCTAATGATAGGATTTTCCAGAAAATTGAAAAAACCGAAAAATGTCAAGAGTAAAGTGCCATTTTCTGACATTAGATTTCGTTCTAAATGCTTAATCCCTATGTAGAAACGTTAGTTAAGCAAGAATATCGTATTTTTAAAAAAATCTAATGATAGGATTTTTCAGAAAATTGAAAAAACCGTAAAATGTCAAGAGTAAAGTGCCCTTATTTTAAACAATGTATCGTTCTAAATGCTTAATCCCTATGTAAAAAAGTTATTTAAGCAGGAATATGTTATTGAAAAAAATTAGAAAAATTTATTTTAGCCGTAAATCGAAAATAATGGATCGAGCGAATCGGTCGATTGCGCCGAGACGCGCTATGATGCAACAGACGAGCGATTGGAACGCCCGAATATTTTCAAAGTCCCAACGTACCGATCAAGAGTAAAGTACCATTTTCCTACATTAGATTTCGTTCTAAATGCTTAATCCCTATGTAAAAACGTTAGTTAAGCAAGAATATCGTATTTTTAAAAAAATCTAATGATAGGATTTCCCAGAAAATTGAAAAAACCGAAAAATGTCAAGAGTAAAGTGCCATTTTCTGACATTAGATTTCGTTCTAAATGCTTAATCCCTATGTAGAAACGTTAGTTAAGCAAGAATATCGTATTTTTAAAAAAATCTAATGATAGGATTTTTCGGAAAATTGAAAAAA
Organism: Megalopta genalis; assembly: GCF_051020955.1. Taxonomy (NCBI): domain Eukaryota; kingdom Metazoa; phylum Arthropoda; class Insecta; order Hymenoptera; family Halictidae; genus Megalopta; species Megalopta genalis. The sequence goes on along the minus strand of NW_027476533.1, from coordinate 170,398 downwards.
CCGTAAAATGTCAGGAGTAAAGTGCCCTTATTTTAAACAATGTATCGTTCTAAATGCTTAATCCCTATGTAAAAAAGTTATTTAAGCAGGAATATGTTATTGAAAAAAATTAGAAAAATTTATTTTAGCCGTAAATCGAAAATAATGGATCGAGCGAATCGGTCGATTGCGCCGAGACGCGCTATGATGCAACAGACGAGCGATTGGAACGCCCGAATATTTTCAAAGTCCCAACGTACCGATCAAGAGTAAAGTACCATTTTCCTACATTAGATTTCGTTCTAAATGCTTAATCCCTATGTAAAAACGTTAGTTAAGCAAGAATATCGTATTTTTAAAAAAATCTAATGATAGGATTTCCCAGAAAATTGAAAAAACCGAAAAATGTCAAGAGTAAAGTGCCATTTTCTGACATTAGATTTCGTTCTAAATGCTTAATCCCTATGTAGAAACGTTAGTTAAGCAAGAATATCGTATTTTTAAAAAAATCTAATGATAGGATTTTTCAGAAAATTGAAAAAACCGTAAAATGTCAAGAGTAAAGTGCCCTTATTTTAAACAATGTATCGTTCTAAATGCTTAATCCCTATGTAAAAAAGTTATTTAAGCAGGAATATGTTATTGAAAAAAATTAGAAAAATTTATTTTAGCCGTAAATCGAAAATAATGGATCGAGCGAATCGGTCGATTGCGCCGAGACGCGCTATGATGCAACAGACGAGCGATTGGAACCCCCGAATATTTTCAAAGTCCCAACGTACCGATCAAGAGTAAAGTACCATTTTCCTACATTAGATTTCGTTCTAAATGCTTAATCCCTATGTAAAAACGTTAGTTAAGCAAGAATATCGTATTTTTAAAAAAATCTAATGATAGGATTTTCCAGAAAATTGAAAAAACCGAAAAATGTCAAGAGTAAAGTGCCATTTTCTGACATTAGATTTCGTTCTAAATGCTTAATCCCTATGTAGAAACGTTAGTTAAGCAAGAATATCGTATTTTTAAAAAAATCTAATGATAGGATTTTTCAGAAAATTGAAAAAACCGTAAAATGTCAAGAGTAAAGTGCCCTTATTTTAAACAATGTATCGTTCTAAATGCTTAATCCCTATGTAAAAAAGTTATTTAAGCAGGAATATGTTATTGAAAAAAATTAGAAAAATTTATTTTAGCCGTAAATCGAAAATAATGGATCGAGCGAATCGGTCGATTGCGCCGAGACGCGCTATGATGCAACAGACGAGCGATTGGAACGCCCGAATATTTTCAAAGTCCCAACGTACCGATCAAGAGTAAAGTACCATTTTCCTACATTAGATTTCGTTCTAAATGCTTAATCCCTATGTAAAAACGTTAGTTAAGCAAGAATATCGTATTTTTAAAAAAATCTAATGATAGGATTTTCCAGAAAATTGAAAAAACCGAAAAATGTCAAGAGTAAAGTGCCATTTTCTGACATTAGATTTCGTTCTAAATGCTTAATCCCTATGTAGAAACGTTAGTTAAGCAAGAATATCGTATTTTTAAAAAAATCTAATGATAGGATTTTCCAGAAAATTGAAAAAACCGAAAAATGTCAAGAGTAAAGTGCCATTTTCTGACATTAGATTTCGTTCTAAATGCTTAATCCCTATGTAGAAACGTTAGTTAAGCAAGAATATCGTATTTTTAAAAAAATCTAATGATAGGATTTTTCAGAAAATTGAAAAAACCGTAAAATGTCAAGAGTAAAGTGCCCTTATTTTAAACAATGTATCGTTCTAAATGCTTAATCCCTATGTAAAAAAGTTATTTAAGCAGGAATATGTTATTGAAAAAAATTAGAAAAATTTATTTTAGCCGTAAATCGAAAATAATGGATCGAGCGAATCGGTCGATTGCGCCGAGACGCGCTATGATGCAACAGACGAGCGATTGGAACGCCCGAATATTTTCAAAGTCCCAACGTACCGATCAAGAGTAAAGTACCATTTTCCTACATTAGATTTCGTTCTAAATGCTTAATCCCTATGTAAAAACGTTAGTTAAGCAAGAATATCGTATTTTTAAAAAAATCTAATGATAGGATTTCCCAGAAAATTGAAAAAACCGAAAAATGTCAAGAGTAAAGTGCCATTTTCTGACATTAGATTTCGTTCTAAATGCTTAATCCCTATGTAGAAACGTTAGTTAAGCAAGAATATCGTATTTTTAAAAAAATCTAATGATAGGATTTTTCAGAAAATTGAAAAAACCGTAAAATGTCAAGAGTAAAGTGCCCTTATTTTAAACAATGTATCGTTCTAAATGCTTAATCCCTATGTAAAAAAGTTATTTTAGCAGGAATATGTTATTGAAAAAAATTAGAAAAATTTATTTTAGCCGTAAATCGAAAATAATGGATCGAGCGAATCGGTCGATTGCGCCGAGACGCGCTATGATGCAACAGACGAGCGATTGGAACGCCCGAATATTTTCAAAGTCCCAACGTACCGATCAAGAGTAAAGTACCATTTTCCTACATTAGATTTCGTTCTAAATGCTTAATCCCTATGTAAAAACGTTAGTTAAGCAAGAATATCGTATTTTTAAAAAAATCTAATGATAGGATTTCCCAGAAAATTGAAAAAACCGAAAAATGTCAAGAGTAAAGTGCCATTTTCTGACATTAGATTTCGTTCTAAATGCTTAATCCCTATGTAGAAACGTTAGTTAAGCAAGAATATCGTATTTTTAAAAAAATCTAATGATAGGATTTTTCAGAAAATTGAAAAAACCGTAAAATGTCAAGAGTAAAGTGCCCTTATTTTAAACAATGTATCGTTCTAAATGCTTAATCCCTATGTAAAAAAGTTATTTTAGCAGGAATATGTTATTGAAAAAAATTAGAAAAATTTATTTTAGCCGTAAATCGAAAATAATGGATCGAGCGAATCGGTCGATTGCGCCGAGACGCGCTATGATGCAACAGACGAGCGATTGGAACGCCCGAATATTTTCAAAGTCCCAACGTACCGATCAAGAGTAAAGTACCATTTTCCTACATTAGATTTCGTTCTAAATGCTTAATCCCTATGTAAAAACGTTAGTTAAGCAAGAATATCGTATTTTTAAAAAAATCTAATGATAGGATTTCCCAGAAAATTGAAAAAACCGAAAAATGTCAAGAGTAAAGTGCCATTTTCTGACATTAGATTTCGTTCTAAATGCTTAATCCCTATGTAGAAACGTTAGTTAAGCAAGAATATCGTATTTTTAAAAAAATCTAATGATAGGATTTTTCAGAAAATTGAAAAAACCGTAAAATGTCAAGAGTAAAGTGCCCTTATTTTAAACAATGTATCGTTCTAAATGCTTAATCCCTATGTAAAAAAGTTATTTAAGCAGGAATATGTTATTGAAAAAAATTAGAAAAATTTATTTTAGCCGTAAATCGAAAATAATGGATCGAGCGAATCGGTCGATTGCGCCGAGACGCGCTATGATGCAACAGACGAGCGATTGGAACGCCCGAATATTTTCAAAGTCCCACCGTACCGATCAAGAGTAAAGTACCATTTTCCTACATTAGATTTCGTTCTAAATGCTTAATCCCTATGTAGAAACGTTAGTTAAGCAAGAATATCGTATTTTTAAAAAAATCTAATGATAGGATTTTCCAGAAAATTGAAAAAACCGAAAAATGTCAAGAGTAAAGTGCCATTTTCTGACATTAGATTTCGTTCTAAATGCTTAATCCCTATGTAGAAACGTTAGTTAAGCAAGAATATCGTATTTTTAAAAAAATCTAATGATAGGATTTTTCAGAAAATTGAAAAAACCGTAAAATGTCAAGAGTAAAGTGCCCTTATTTTAAACAATGTATCGTTCTAAATGCTTAATCCCTATGTAAAAAAGTTATCTAAGCAAGAATATGTTATTGAAAAAAATTAGAAAAATTTATTTTAGCCGTAAATCGAAAAGAAGTCTGTTCGTTTCTCTGTCTCTCTCGCGCGATCGAACTATCGATGTTTCCCGACAAACTATTGGAAGTTTAATTAAACTTTATACATGAAATTACTCGTTTTGATCCCCGCTACACAGCCGTATACTTTTTATAATTTTGTGGAATCGGGAACCTTGAAATATTTATCATAACGCGGATCGACTGTCTCTGTCTCTTTCTAGATCGGAAGAATCGATGTTTCCCGGCAAACTATTGGGAGTTTAATTAAACTTTATACATGAAATTACTCGTTCTGATCCCCGCTACACAGCCGTAAACTTTTTATAATTTTGTGGAATCGGGAACCTCGAAATATTTATCATAACGCGGATCGACTGTCTCTGTCTCTTTCTAGATCGGAAGAATCGATGTTTCCCGGCAAACTATTGGGAGTTTAATTAAACTTTATACATGAAATTACTCGTTTTGATCCCCGCTACACAGCCGTATACTTTTTATAATTTTGTGGAATCGGGAACCTTGAAATATTTAACATAACGCGGATCGACTGTCTCTGTCTCTTTCTAGATCGGAATAATCGATGTTTCCCGGCAAACTAATGGGATATTAATTAAACTTTATACACGAAATTACTCGTTTTGATCCCTGCTACACAGCCGTATACTTTTTATAATTTTGTGGAATCGGGAACCTTGCAATATTTAACATAACGCGGATCGACTGTCTCTGTCTCTTTCTAGATCGGAAGAATCGATGTTTCCCGGCAAACTATTGGGAGTTTAATTAAACTTTATACATGAAATTACTCGTTTTGATCCCCGCTACACAGCCGTATACTTTTTATAATTTTGTGGAATCGGGAACCTCGAAATATTTATCATAACGCGGATCGACTGTCTCTGTCTCTTTCTAGATCGGAAGAATCGATGTTTCCCGGCAAACTATTGGGAGTTTAATTAAACTTTATACATGAAATTACTCGTTCTGATCCCCGCTACACAGCCGTATACTTTTTATAATTTTGTGGAATCGGGAACCTCGAAATATTTATCATAACGCGGATCGACTGTCTCTGTCTCTTTCTAGATCGGAAGAATCGATGTTTCCCGGCAAACTATTGGGAGTTTAATTAAACTTTATACATGAAATTACTCGTTCTGATCCCCGCTACACAGCCGTATACTTTTTATAATTTTGTGGAATCGGGAACCTCGAAATATTTATCATAACGCGGATCGACTGTCTCTGTCTCTTTCTAGATCGGAAGAATCGATGTTTCCCGGCAAACTATTGGGAGTTTAATTAAACTTTATACATGAAATTACTCGTTCTGATCCCCGCTACACAGCCGTATACTTTTTATAATTTTGTGGAATCGGGAACCTCGAAATATTTATCATAACGCGGATCGACTGTCTCTGTCTCTTTCTAGATCGGAAGAATCGATGTTTCCCGGCAAACTATTGGGAGTTT
>NW_027476533.1:157500-160000 GCF_051020955.1 Megalopta genalis | reverse complement strand
TTGCCAACCGTCACCAGTAGGGTCCTCGACACGCTCGGGTGCCGACTGCACCTTCACGAGTGACGTGTCTCCGACTCGTTCGATTACTTCCACGTTACCGGTGTCCGGCGTACCTTCTACCGTGGGCTCGGTTTTCACCGAGACCGCTCGCGTGGGAGTCACACATCTTTGCAAGATCACACGAGGATTGGCGATATTAATCACCTTCCCGGATCTTGTCTTTCTCACAGACGCGGGGGGACTGACAGCTGCATTTGCAGTTCCCGCATCTGCGGCGACGGCTTCACTCCGAGTAGGAGCTGGACCCGTCGTCTTTGGACGCTTAGTTTTTTGTTCATTAATTTTATTAAGACCCATAATGTGTCTTGGTCTTTCATCCAGTGCGCTCCCCGGCCACCACCGACCCACACAATTTGGAACCCGCCAAAGGCTGAGTTAGGGCTACGCACCGAATATAGTCTGCTGGCTGGGTCGGTTTCCTTACCCAGCCCGCGTCCTCGCCCAGCAGAACCCACTTGCCCGAAGCGTGTGGTCGTTCCAAGCCGATTGACTGGACCAGGGCTGCTTTTCTCGTCCAGCCGCCCATCTAGCCGAAGCAGAGGCCAAAGGTACGTGTTGGGGACGTCTCACCCGCAGGAGAGGGCCCCCTCAGATCCCAGGATCCTCTTTTCCGACGACAAGGGTCGCCACGCACGGCAAACACGTGGGAGACAGCAGTCGGAGAGGCTGCCTCTTCCTCTCCACCACACTTCGTTCAGTTCGCTGCGTATTTAAGAACACGAGCTATCCAGCGGTACCTTTTTCGTGGAGGCTCAAGTGTGGCTAGGGCACGTTTGCCCCTTGCGGCCTGGGTTGCCCAGGGGATTGATTGCATCCCATGTATTCCTGAGCCCAGCGGAGTGTTGTCTAGTGGCGTGTTCCGCCCACGAAAAACGGTCTGAAAAACCGTTTAACGTAAACTGGGGAACTGATGCCACGAGTGACAACAGTTCCCCAGTCGGAAGTCATACAGCACATACAGTGCTGTACAAAGAACACGCCACAGCCCGTATGCTAAATCAGGGCCTCGCCATTATGCGAAGTACTACGTGTACGACGCACTGACGGTCTCTAATGCCTTCATCGCCGATACACCCATCGACTTGGCCGATCAACCCTCCTACGCGAGGGCTAGTTCGGGGGTTATCTCCCGCCCTGGGTGGCCACAGACCGCCACCGCCAGTAGATAGGGACAGATGGGAATCTCGTTAATCCATTCATGCGCGTCACTAATTAGATGACGAGGCATTTGGCTACCTTAAGAGAGTCATAGTTACTCCCGCCGTTTACCCGCGCTTTTTTGAATTTCTTCACGTTGACATTCAGAGCACTGGGCAGAAATCACATTGCGTCAACACCCGTGGGGGCCATCGCAATGCTTTGTTTTAATTAGACAGTCGGATTCCCCTAGTCCGTGCCAGTTCTGAGCTGAGCGTTGAATGGCGGCCGAAGAGGACGACCGCACCGATGGGAAACGCCACGGAAGCCTCGCAGCAAGGAAGATCCGCGGGAGGCCAAGGCACGGGACCGAGCTCGGATCCCAGCCACGAGAGCCGTTCACCTCGCCCAGGCCCGGCACGTCAGCCAGACCCGCTTCCCGACCAAGCCCGACACGCCCCGCTCCTCAGAGCCAATCCTTATCCCGAAGTTACGGATCCAATTTGCCGACTTCCCTTACCTACATTAATCTATCGACTAGAGGCTCTTTACCTTGGAGACCTGCTGCGGATATGGGTACGAACCGGCGCGACACCTCCACGTGGCCCTCTCCTGGATTTTCAAGGTCCGAGGGGATGATCCGGACACCGCCGCAACTGCGGTGCTCTTCGCGTTCCAAACCCTATCTCCCTGCTAGAGGTTTCCAGGGAACTCGAACGCTTATACAGAAAAGAAAACTCTCCCCGGATCTCCCGACGGCGTCTCCAGGTCATTTTGGGTTACCCCGACGAACACTCTTACGAGGGCCCGAATGGTATGCGGTTCCGCTGCCGGGTTCCGGAATAGAAACCGGATTCCCTTTCGCCCAATGGGTGTTTTTTGTGCATGTATATAATAACAAAATATGCTGCGATTTATATAATAATAAAAAAATAAAATAAAATAGCTGCGGTTTTTTTACAAGTGTTTAACGTCTTAGGACACCTCATCTACATAGGATTTCTCTTAGGGCTTAGGATCGACTGACTCGTGTGCAACGGCTGTTCACACGAAACCCTTCTCCACGTCAGTCCTCCAGGGCCTCGCTGGAGTATTTGCTACTACCACCAAGATCTGCGCCGACGGCGGCTCCAGGCAGGCTCACGCCCAGACCCTTCTGCGCACACCGTCGCGACCCTCCTACTCGTCAGAGCTTCATAGAGGACAATAAATTGCCCCGCTTCACACATACCACTGACGGTGGAGTATAGGCGCGACGCTTCAGCGCCATCCATTTTCAGGGCTAGTTGCTTCGGCAGGTGAG
>NW_027476533.1:130000-150000 GCF_051020955.1 Megalopta genalis | reverse complement strand
ACTTTTCAAAGTCCCATCGCATCGAGTAAACTTTTTTAATAACGCTTCCGCACGATTCTAAATGCTTAATCCATATGTGAAATCGTTCACTGATCACGAATATCGTATTTAAAAAAATTACAAAAATTTATTTTTCAAAATAATCAAAAAAAACCGAAAAATCACAAGAGTAAAGTACCATTATTTTAAACAATATGTCGTTCTAAATGCTTAATCCCTATGTAAAAAAGTTATCTAAGCAAGAATATGTAATTGAAAAAAATTAGAAAAATTTATTTTAGCCGTAAATCGAAAATAATGGGGACACCGGAGCTGTTCGAAGCGCCGAGACGCGCCGCGTACGGCCGAATATTTTCTAAGTCCCAACGTACCGATCAAGAGTAAAGTACCATTTTCCTACATTAGATTTCGTTCTAAATGCTTAATCCCTATGTAAAAACGTTAGTTAAGCAAGAATATCGTATTTTTAAAAAAATCTAATGATAGGATTTCCCAGAAAATTGAAAAAACCGAAAAATGTCAAGAGTAAAGTGCCATTTTCTGACATTAGATTTCGTTCTAAATGCTTAATCCCTATGTAGAAACGTTAGTTAAGCAAGAATATCGTATTTTTAAAAAAATCTAATGATAGGATTTTTCAGAAAATTGAAAAAACCGTAAAATGTCAAGAGTAAAGTGCCCTTATTTTAAACAATGTATCGTTCTAAATGCTTAATCCCTATGTAAAAAAGTTATTTTAGCAGGAATATGTTATTGAAAAAAATTAGAAAAATTTATTTTAGCCGTAAATCGAAAATAATGGGGACACCGGAGCTGTTCGAAGCGCCGAGCGCGCCGCGTACGCCCGAATATTTTCAAAGTCCCAACGTACCGATCAAGAGTAAAGTACCATTTTCCTACATTAGATTTCGTTCTAAATGCTTAATCCCTATGTAAAAACGTTAGTTAAGCAAGAATATCGTATTTTTAAAAAAATCTAATGATAGGATTTTCCAGAAAATTGAAAAAACCGAAAAATGTCAAGAGTAAAGTGCCATTTTCTGACATTAGATTTCGTTCTAAATGCTTAATCCCTATGTAGAAACGTTAGTTAAGCAAGAATATCGTATTTTTAAAAAAATCTAATGATAGGATTTTTCAGAAAATTGAAAAAACCGTAAAATGTCAAGAGTAAAGTGCCCTTATTTTAAACAATGTATCGTTCTAAATGCTTAATCCCTATGTAAAAAAGTTATTTTAGCAGGAATATGTTATTGAAAAAAATTAGAAAAATTTATTTTAGCCGTAAATCGAAAATAATGGGGACACCGGAGCTGTTCGAAGCGCCGAGCGCGCCGCGTACGCCCGAATATTTTCAAAGTCCCAACGTACCGATCAAGAGTAAAGTACCATTTTCCTACATTAGATTTCGTTCTAAATGCTTAATCCCTATGTAAAAACGTTAGTTAAGCAAGAATATCGTATTTTTAAAAAAATCTAATGATAGGATTTTCCAGAAAATTGAAAAAACCGAAAAATGTCAAGAGTAAAGTGCCATTTTCTGACATTAGATTTCGTTCTAAATGCTTAATCCCTATGTAGAAACGTTAGTTAAGCAAGAATATCGTATTTTTAAAAAAATCTAATGATAGGATTTTTCAGAAAATTGAAAAAACCGTAAAATGTCAAGAGTAAAGTGCCCTTATTTTAAACAATGTATCGTTCTAAATGCTTAATCCCTATGTAAAAAAGTTATTTAAGCAGGAATATGTTATTGAAAAAAATTAGAAAAATTTATTTTAGCCGTAAATCGAAAATAATGGATCGAGCGAATCGGTCGATTGCGCCGAGACGCGCTATGATGCAACAGACGAGCGATTGGAACGCCCGAATATTTTCAAAGTCCCAACGTACCGATCAAGAGTAAAGTACCATTTTCCTACATTAGATTTCGTTCTAAATGCTTAATCCCTATGTAAAAACGTTAGTTAAGCAAGAATATCGTATTTTTAAAAAAATCTAATGATAGGATTTTCCAGAAAATTGAAAAAACCGAAAAATGTCAAGAGTAAAGTGCCATTTTCTGACATTAGATTTCGTTCTAAATGCTTAATCCCTATGTAGAAACGTTAGTTAAGCAAGAATATCGTATTTTTAAAAAAATCTAATGATAGGATTTTCCAGAAAATTGAAAAAACCGAAAAATGTCAAGAGTAAAGTGCCATTTTCTGACATTAGATTTCGTTCTAAATGCTTAATCCCTATGTAGAAACGTTAGTTAAGCAAGAATATCGTATTTTTAAAAAAATCTAATGATAGGATTTTTCAGAAAATTGAAAAAACCGTAAAATGTCAAGAGTAAAGTGCCCTTATTTTAAACAATGTATCGTTCTAAATGCTTAATCCCTATGTAAAAAAGTTATTTAAGCAGGAATATGTTATTGAAAAAAATTAGAAAAATTTATTTTAGCCGTAAATCGAAAATAATGGATCGAGCGAATCGGTCGATTGCGCCGAGACGCGCTATGATGCAACAGACGAGCGATTGGAACGCCCGAATATTTTCAAAGTCCCAACGTACCGATCAAGAGTAAAGTACCATTTTCCTACATTAGATTTCGTTCTAAATGCTTAATCCCTATGTAAAAACGTTAGTTAAGCAAGAATATCGTATTTTTAAAAAAATCTAATGATAGGATTTCCCAGAAAATTGAAAAAACCGAAAAATGTCAAGAGTAAAGTGCCATTTTCTGACATTAGATTTCGTTCTAAATGCTTAATCCCTATGTAGAAACGTTAGTTAAGCAAGAATATCGTATTTTTAAAAAAATCTAATGATAGGATTTTTCAGAAAATTGAAAAAACCGTAAAATGTCAAGAGTAAAGTGCCCTTATTTTAAACAATGTATCGTTCTAAATGCTTAATCCCTATGTAAAAAAGTTATTTTAGCAGGAATATGTTATTGAAAAAAATTAGAAAAATTTATTTTAGCCGTAAATCGAAAATAATGGATCGAGCGAATCGGTCGATTGCGCCGAGACGCGCTATGATGCAACAGACGAGCGATTGGAACGCCCGAATATTTTCAAAGTCCCAACGTACCGATCAAGAGTAAAGTACCATTTTCCTACATTAGATTTCGTTCTAAATGCTTAATCCCTATGTAAAAACGTTAGTTAAGCAAGAATATCGTATTTTTAAAAAAATCTAATGATAGGATTTCCCAGAAAATTGAAAAAACCGAAAAATGTCAAGAGTAAAGTGCCATTTTCTGACATTAGATTTCGTTCTAAATGCTTAATCCCTATGTAGAAACGTTAGTTAAGCAAGAATATCGTATTTTTAAAAAAATCTAATGATAGGATTTTTCAGAAAATTGAAAAAACCGTAAAATGTCAAGAGTAAAGTGCCCTTATTTTAAACAATGTATCGTTCTAAATGCTTAATCCCTATGTAAAAAAGTTATTTAAGCAGGAATATGTTATTGAAAAAAATTAGAAAAATTTATTTTAGCCGTAAATCGAAAATAATGGATCGAGCGAATCGGTCGATTGCGCCGAGACGCGCTATGATGCAACAGACGAGCGATTGGAACGCCCGAATATTTTCAAAGTCCCAACGTACCGATCAAGAGTAAAGTACCATTTTCCTACATTAGATTTCGTTCTAAATGCTTAATCCCTATGTAAAAACGTTAGTTAAGCAAGAATATCGTATTTTTAAAAAAATCTAATGATAGGATTTCCCAGAAAATTGAAAAAACCGAAAAATGTCAAGAGTAAAGTGCCATTTTCTGACATTAGATTTCGTTCTAAATGCTTAATCCCTATGTAGAAACGTTAGTTAAGCAAGAATATCGTATTTTTAAAAAAATCTAATGATAGGATTTTTCAGAAAATTGAAAAAACCGTAAAATGTCAAGAGTAAAGTGCCCTTATTTTAAACAATGTATCGTTCTAAATGCTTAATCCCTATGTAAAAAAGTTATTTAAGCAGGAATATGTTATTGAAAAAAATTAGAAAAATTTATTTTAGCCGTAAATCGAAAATAATGGATCGAGCGAATCGGTCGATTGCGCCGAGACGCGCTATGATGCAACAGACGAGCGATTGGAACCCCCGAATATTTTCAAAGTCCCAACGTACCGATCAAGAGTAAAGTACCATTTTCCTACATTAGATTTCGTTCTAAATGCTTAATCCCTATGTAAAAACGTTAGTTAAGCAAGAATATCGTATTTTTAAAAAAATCTAATGATAGGATTTTCCAGAAAATTGAAAAAACCGAAAAATGTCAAGAGTAAAGTGCCATTTTCTGACATTAGATTTCGTTCTAAATGCTTAATCCCTATGTAGAAACGTTAGTTAAGCAAGAATATCGTATTTTTAAAAAAATCTAATGATAGGATTTTTCAGAAAATTGAAAAAACCGTAAAATGTCAAGAGTAAAGTGCCCTTATTTTAAACAATGTATCGTTCTAAATGCTTAATCCCTATGTAAAAAAGTTATTTAAGCAGGAATATGTTATTGAAAAAAATTAGAAAAATTTATTTTAGCCGTAAATCGAAAATAATGGATCGAGCGAATCGGTCGATTGCGCCGAGACGCGCTATGATGCAACAGACGAGCGATTGGAACGCCCGAATATTTTCAAAGTCCCAACGTACCGATCAAGAGTAAAGTACCATTTTCCTACATTAGATTTCGTTCTAAATGCTTAATCCCTATGTAAAAACGTTAGTTAAGCAAGAATATCGTATTTTTAAAAAAATCTAATGATAGGATTTTCCAGAAAATTGAAAAAACCGAAAAATGTCAAGAGTAAAGTGCCATTTTCTGACATTAGATTTCGTTCTAAATGCTTAATCCCTATGTAGAAACGTTAGTTAAGCAAGAATATCGTATTTTTAAAAAAATCTAATGATAGGATTTTCCAGAAAATTGAAAAAACCGAAAAATGTCAAGAGTAAAGTGCCATTTTCTGACATTAGATTTCGTTCTAAATGCTTAATCCCTATGTAGAAACGTTAGTTAAGCAAGAATATCGTATTTTTAAAAAAATCTAATGATAGGATTTTCCAGAAAATTGAAAAAACCGAAAAATGTCAAGAGTAAAGTGCCATTTTCTGACATTAGATTTCGTTCTAAATGCTTAATCCCTATGTAGAAACGTTAGTTAAGCAAGAATATCGTATTTTTAAAAAAATCTAATGATAGGATTTTTCAGAAAATTGAAAAAACCGTAAAATGTCAAGAGTAAAGTGCCCTTATTTTAAACAATGTATCGTTCTAAATGCTTAATCCCTATGTAAAAAAGTTATTTAAGCAGGAATATGTTATTGAAAAAAATTAGAAAAATTTATTTTAGCCGTAAATCGAAAATAATGGATCGAGCGAATCGGTCGATTGCGCCGAGACGCGCTATGATGCAACAGACGAGCGATTGGAACGCCCGAATATTTTCAAAGTCCCAACGTACCGATCAAGAGTAAAGTACCATTTTCCTACATTAGATTTCGTTCTAAATGCTTAATCCCTATGTAAAAACGTTAGTTAAGCAAGAATATCGTATTTTTAAAAAAATCTAATGATAGGATTTCCCAGAAAATTGAAAAAACCGAAAAATGTCAAGAGTAAAGTGCCATTTTCTGACATTAGATTTCGTTCTAAATGCTTAATCCCTATGTAGAAACGTTAGTTAAGCAAGAATATCGTATTTTTAAAAAAATCTAATGATAGGATTTTTCAGAAAATTGAAAAAACCGTAAAATGTCAAGAGTAAAGTGCCCTTATTTTAAACAATGTATCGTTCTAAATGCTTAATCCCTATGTAAAAAAGTTATTTAAGCAGGAATATGTTATTGAAAAAAATTAGAAAAATTTATTTTAGCCGTAAATCGAAAATAATGGATCGAGCGAATCGGTCGATTGCGCCGAGACGCGCTATGATGCAACAGACGAGCGATTGGAACCCCCGAATATTTTCAAAGTCCCAACGTACCGATCAAGAGTAAAGTACCATTTTCCTACATTAGATTTCGTTCTAAATGCTTAATCCCTATGTAAAAACGTTAGTTAAGCAAGAATATCGTATTTTTAAAAAAATCTAATGATAGGATTTTCCAGAAAATTGAAAAAACCGAAAAATGTCAAGAGTAAAGTGCCATTTTCTGACATTAGATTTCGTTCTAAATGCTTAATCCCTATGTAGAAACGTTAGTTAAGCAAGAATATCGTATTTTTAAAAAAATCTAATGATAGGATTTTTCAGAAAATTGAAAAAACCGTAAAATGTCAAGAGTAAAGTGCCCTTATTTTAAACAATGTATCGTTCTAAATGCTTAATCCCTATGTAAAAAAGTTATTTAAGCAGGAATATGTTATTGAAAAAAATTAGAAAAATTTATTTTAGCCGTAAATCGAAAATAATGGATCGAGCGAATCGGTCGATTGCGCCGAGACGCGCTATGATGCAACAGACGAGCGATTGGAACGCCCGAATATTTTCAAAGTCCCAACGTACCGATCAAGAGTAAAGTACCATTTTCCTACATTAGATTTCGTTCTAAATGCTTAATCCCTATGTAAAAACGTTAGTTAAGCAAGAATATCGTATTTTTAAAAAAATCTAATGATAGGATTTCCCAGAAAATTGAAAAAACCGAAAAATGTCAAGAGTAAAGTGCCATTTTCTGACATTAGATTTCGTTCTAAATGCTTAATCCCTATGTAGAAACGTTAGTTAAGCAAGAATATCGTATTTTTAAAAAAATCTAATGATAGGATTTTTCGGAAAATTGAAAAAACCGTAAAATGTCAAGAGTAAAGTGCCCTTATTTTAAACAATGTATCGTTCTAAATGCTTAATCCCTATGTAAAAAAGTTATTTAAGCAGGAATATGTTATTGAAAAAAATTAGAAAAATTTATTTTAGCCGTAAATCGAAAATAATGGATCGAGCGAATCGGTCGATTGCGCCGAGACGCGCTATGATGCAACAGACGAGCGATTGGAACGCCCGAATATTTTCAAAGTCCCAACGTACCGATCAAGAGTAAAGTACCATTTTCCTACATTAGATTTCGTTCTAAATGCTTAATCCCTATGTAAAAACGTTAGTTAAGCAAGAATATCGTATTTTTAAAAAAATCTAATGATAGGATTTCCCAGAAAATTGAAAAAACCGAAAAATGTCAAGAGTAAAGTGCCATTTTCTGACATTAGATTTCGTTCTAAATGCTTAATCCCTATGTAGAAACGTTAGTTAAGCAAGAATATCGTATTTTTAAAAAAATCTAATGATAGGATTTTTCAGAAAATTGAAAAAACCGTAAAATGTCAAGAGTAAAGTGCCCTTATTTTAAACAATGTATCGTTCTAAATGCTTAATCCCTATGTAAAAAAGTTATTTAAGCAGGAATATGTTATTGAAAAAAATTAGAAAAATTTATTTTAGCCGTAAATCGAAAATAATGGATCGAGCGAATCGGTCGATTGCGCCGAGACGCGCTATGATGCAACAGACGAGCGATTGGAACCCCCGAATATTTTCAAAGTCCCAACGTACCGATCAAGAGTAAAGTACCATTTTCCTACATTAGATTTCGTTCTAAATGCTTAATCCCTATGTAAAAACGTTAGTTAAGCAAGAATATCGTATTTTTAAAAAAATCTAATGATAGGATTTTCCAGAAAATTGAAAAAACCGAAAAATGTCAAGAGTAAAGTGCCATTTTCTGACATTAGATTTCGTTCTAAATGCTTAATCCCTATGTAGAAACGTTAGTTAAGCAAGAATATCGTATTTTTAAAAAAATCTAATGATAGGATTTTTCAGAAAATTGAAAAAACCGTAAAATGTCAAGAGTAAAGTGCCCTTATTTTAAACAATGTATCGTTCTAAATGCTTAATCCCTATGTAAAAAAGTTATTTAAGCAGGAATATGTTATTGAAAAAAATTAGAAAAATTTATTTTAGCCGTAAATCGAAAATAATGGATCGAGCGAATCGGTCGATTGCGCCGAGACGCGCTATGATGCAACAGACGAGCGATTGGAACGCCCGAATATTTTCAAAGTCCCAACGTACCGATCAAGAGTAAAGTACCATTTTCCTACATTAGATTTCGTTCTAAATGCTTAATCCCTATGTAAAAACGTTAGTTAAGCAAGAATATCGTATTTTTAAAAAAATCTAATGATAGGATTTCCCAGAAAATTGAAAAAACCGAAAAATGTCAAGAGTAAAGTGCCATTTTCTGACATTAGATTTCGTTCTAAATGCTTAATCCCTATGTAGAAACGTTAGTTAAGCAAGAATATCGTATTTTTAAAAAAATCTAATGATAGGATTTTTCGGAAAATTGAAAAAACCGTAAAATGTCAAGAGTAAAGTGCCCTTATTTTAAACAATGTATCGTTCTAAATGCTTAATCCCTATGTAAAAAAGTTATTTAAGCAGGAATATGTTATTGAAAAAAATTAGAAAAATTTATTTTAGCCGTAAATCGAAAATAATGGATCGAGCGAATCGGTCGATTGCGCCGAGACGCGCTATGATGCAACAGACGAGCGATTGGAACGCCCGAATATTTTCAAAGTCCCAACGTACCGATCAAGAGTAAAGTACCATTTTCCTACATTAGATTTCGTTCTAAATGCTTAATCCCTATGTAAAAACGTTAGTTAAGCAAGAATATCGTATTTTTAAAAAAATCTAATGATAGGATTTCCCAGAAAATTGAAAAAACCGAAAAATGTCAAGAGTAAAGTGCCATTTTCTGACATTAGATTTCGTTCTAAATGCTTAATCCCTATGTAGAAACGTTAGTTAAGCAAGAATATCGTATTTTTAAAAAAATCTAATGATAGGATTTTTCAGAAAATTGAAAAAACCGTAAAATGTCAAGAGTAAAGTGCCCTTATTTTAAACAATGTATCGTTCTAAATGCTTAATCCCTATGTAAAAAAGTTATTTAAGCAGGAATATGTTATTGAAAAAAATTAGAAAAATTTATTTTAGCCGTAAATCGAAAATAATGGATCGAGCGAATCGGTCGATTGCGCCGAGACGCGCTATGATGCAACAGACGAGCGATTGGAACCCCCGAATATTTTCAAAGTCCCAACGTACCGATCAAGAGTAAAGTACCATTTTCCTACATTAGATTTCGTTCTAAATGCTTAATCCCTATGTAAAAACGTTAGTTAAGCAAGAATATCGTATTTTTAAAAAAATCTAATGATAGGATTTTCCAGAAAATTGAAAAAACCGAAAAATGTCAAGAGTAAAGTGCCATTTTCTGACATTAGATTTCGTTCTAAATGCTTAATCCCTATGTAGAAACGTTAGTTAAGCAAGAATATCGTATTTTTAAAAAAATCTAATGATAGGATTTTTCAGAAAATTGAAAAAACCGTAAAATGTCAAGAGTAAAGTGCCCTTATTTTAAACAATGTATCGTTCTAAATGCTTAATCCCTATGTAAAAAAGTTATTTAAGCAGGAATATGTTATTGAAAAAAATTAGAAAAATTTATTTTAGCCGTAAATCGAAAATAATGGATCGAGCGAATCGGTCGATTGCGCCGAGACGCGCTATGATGCAACAGACGAGCGATTGGAACGCCCGAATATTTTCAAAGTCCCAACGTACCGATCAAGAGTAAAGTACCATTTTCCTACATTAGATTTCGTTCTAAATGCTTAATCCCTATGTAAAAACGTTAGTTAAGCAAGAATATCGTATTTTTAAAAAAATCTAATGATAGGATTTTCCAGAAAATTGAAAAAACCGAAAAATGTCAAGAGTAAAGTGCCATTTTCTGACATTAGATTTCGTTCTAAATGCTTAATCCCTATGTAGAAACGTTAGTTAAGCAAGAATATCGTATTTTTAAAAAAATCTAATGATAGGATTTTCCAGAAAATTGAAAAAACCGAAAAATGTCAAGAGTAAAGTGCCATTTTCTGACATTAGATTTCGTTCTAAATGCTTAATCCCTATGTAGAAACGTTAGTTAAGCAAGAATATCGTATTTTTAAAAAAATCTAATGATAGGATTTTTCAGAAAATTGAAAAAACCGTAAAATGTCAAGAGTAAAGTGCCCTTATTTTAAACAATGTATCGTTCTAAATGCTTAATCCCTATGTAAAAAAGTTATTTAAGCAGGAATATGTTATTGAAAAAAATTAGAAAAATTTATTTTAGCCGTAAATCGAAAATAATGGATCGAGCGAATCGGTCGATTGCGCCGAGACGCGCTATGATGCAACAGACGAGCGATTGGAACCCCCGAATATTTTCAAAGTCCCAACGTACCGATCAAGAGTAAAGTACCATTTTCCTACATTAGATTTCGTTCTAAATGCTTAATCCCTATGTAAAAACGTTAGTTAAGCAAGAATATCGTATTTTTAAAAAAATCTAATGATAGGATTTTCCAGAAAATTGAAAAAACCGAAAAATGTCAAGAGTAAAGTGCCATTTTCTGACATTAGATTTCGTTCTAAATGCTTAATCCCTATGTAGAAACGTTAGTTAAGCAAGAATATCGTATTTTTAAAAAAATCTAATGATAGGATTTTTCAGAAAATTGAAAAAACCGTAAAATGTCAAGAGTAAAGTGCCCTTATTTTAAACAATGTATCGTTCTAAATGCTTAATCCCTATGTAAAAAAGTTATTTAAGCAGGAATATGTTATTGAAAAAAATTAGAAAAATTTATTTTAGCCGTAAATCGAAAATAATGGATCGAGCGAATCGGTCGATTGCGCCGAGACGCGCTATGATGCAACAGACGAGCGATTGGAACGCCCGAATATTTTCAAAGTCCCAACGTACCGATCAAGAGTAAAGTACCATTTTCCTACATTAGATTTCGTTCTAAATGCTTAATCCCTATGTAAAAACGTTAGTTAAGCAAGAATATCGTATTTTTAAAAAAATCTAATGATAGGATTTCCCAGAAAATTGAAAAAACCGAAAAATGTCAAGAGTAAAGTGCCATTTTCTGACATTAGATTTCGTTCTAAATGCTTAATCCCTATGTAGAAACGTTAGTTAAGCAAGAATATCGTATTTTTAAAAAAATCTAATGATAGGATTTTTCGGAAAATTGAAAAAACCGTAAAATGTCAAGAGTAAAGTGCCCTTATTTTAAACAATGTATCGTTCTAAATGCTTAATCCCTATGTAAAAAAGTTATTTAAGCAGGAATATGTTATTGAAAAAAATTAGAAAAATTTATTTTAGCCGTAAATCGAAAATAATGGATCGAGCGAATCGGTCGATTGCGCCGAGACGCGCTATGATGCAACAGACGAGCGATTGGAACGCCCGAATATTTTCAAAGTCCCAACGTACCGATCAAGAGTAAAGTACCATTTTCCTACATTAGATTTCGTTCTAAATGCTTAATCCCTATGTAAAAACGTTAGTTAAGCAAGAATATCGTATTTTTAAAAAAATCTAATGATAGGATTTCCCAGAAAATTGAAAAAACCGAAAAATGTCAAGAGTAAAGTGCCATTTTCTGACATTAGATTTCGTTCTAAATGCTTAATCCCTATGTAGAAACGTTAGTTAAGCAAGAATATCGTATTTTTAAAAAAATCTAATGATAGGATTTTTCAGAAAATTGAAAAAACCGTAAAATGTCAAGAGTAAAGTGCCCTTATTTTAAACAATGTATCGTTCTAAATGCTTAATCCCTATGTAAAAAAGTTATTTAAGCAGGAATATGTTATTGAAAAAAATTAGAAAAATTTATTTTAGCCGTAAATCGAAAATAATGGATCGAGCGAATCGGTCGATTGCGCCGAGACGCGCTATGATGCAACAGACGAGCGATTGGAACCCCCGAATATTTTCAAAGTCCCAACGTACCGATCAAGAGTAAAGTACCATTTTCCTACATTAGATTTCGTTCTAAATGCTTAATCCCTATGTAAAAACGTTAGTTAAGCAAGAATATCGTATTTTTAAAAAAATCTAATGATAGGATTTTCCAGAAAATTGAAAAAACCGAAAAATGTCAAGAGTAAAGTGCCATTTTCTGACATTAGATTTCGTTCTAAATGCTTAATCCCTATGTAGAAACGTTAGTTAAGCAAGAATATCGTATTTTTAAAAAAATCTAATGATAGGATTTTTCAGAAAATTGAAAAAACCGTAAAATGTCAAGAGTAAAGTGCCCTTATTTTAAACAATGTATCGTTCTAAATGCTTAATCCCTATGTAAAAAAGTTATTTAAGCAGGAATATGTTATTGAAAAAAATTAGAAAAATTTATTTTAGCCGTAAATCGAAAATAATGGATCGAGCGAATCGGTCGATTGCGCCGAGACGCGCTATGATGCAACAGACGAGCGATTGGAACGCCCGAATATTTTCAAAGTCCCAACGTACCGATCAAGAGTAAAGTACCATTTTCCTACATTAGATTTCGTTCTAAATGCTTAATCCCTATGTAAAAACGTTAGTTAAGCAAGAATATCGTATTTTTAAAAAAATCTAATGATAGGATTTTCCAGAAAATTGAAAAAACCGAAAAATGTCAAGAGTAAAGTGCCATTTTCTGACATTAGATTTCGTTCTAAATGCTTAATCCCTATGTAGAAACGTTAGTTAAGCAAGAATATCGTATTTTTAAAAAAATCTAATGATAGGATTTTCCAGAAAATTGAAAAAACCGAAAAATGTCAAGAGTAAAGTGCCATTTTCTGACATTAGATTTCGTTCTAAATGCTTAATCCCTATGTAGAAACGTTAGTTAAGCAAGAATATCGTATTTTTAAAAAAATCTAATGATAGGATTTTTCAGAAAATTGAAAAAACCGTAAAATGTCAAGAGTAAAGTGCCCTTATTTTAAACAATGTATCGTTCTAAATGCTTAATCCCTATGTAAAAAAGTTATTTAAGCAGGAATATGTTATTGAAAAAAATTAGAAAAATTTATTTTAGCCGTAAATCGAAAATAATGGATCGAGCGAATCGGTCGATTGCGCCGAGACGCGCTATGATGCAACAGACGAGCGATTGGAACGCCCGAATATTTTCAAAGTCCCAACGTACCGATCAAGAGTAAAGTACCATTTTCCTACATTAGATTTCGTTCTAAATGCTTAATCCCTATGTAAAAACGTTAGTTAAGCAAGAATATCGTATTTTTAAAAAAATCTAATGATAGGATTTCCCAGAAAATTGAAAAAACCGAAAAATGTCAAGAGTAAAGTGCCATTTTCTGACATTAGATTTCGTTCTAAATGCTTAATCCCTATGTAGAAACGTTAGTTAAGCAAGAATATCGTATTTTTAAAAAAATCTAATGATAGGATTTTTCAGAAAATTGAAAAAACCGTAAAATGTCAAGAGTAAAGTGCCCTTATTTTAAACAATGTATCGTTCTAAATGCTTAATCCCTATGTAAAAAAGTTATTTTAGCAGGAATATGTTATTGAAAAAAATTAGAAAAATTTATTTTAGCCGTAAATCGAAAATAATGGATCGAGCGAATCGGTCGATTGCGCCGAGACGCGCTATGATGCAACAGACGAGCGATTGGAACGCCCGAATATTTTCAAAGTCCCAACGTACCGATCAAGAGTAAAGTACCATTTTCCTACATTAGATTTCGTTCTAAATGCTTAATCCCTATGTAAAAACGTTAGTTAAGCAAGAATATCGTATTTTTAAAAAAATCTAATGATAGGATTTCCCAGAAAATTGAAAAAACCGAAAAATGTCAAGAGTAAAGTGCCATTTTCTGACATTAGATTTCGTTCTAAATGCTTAATCCCTATGTAGAAACGTTAGTTAAGCAAGAATATCGTATTTTTAAAAAAATCTAATGATAGGATTTTTCAGAAAATTGAAAAAACCGTAA
Organism: Megalopta genalis; assembly: GCF_051020955.1. NCBI lineage: Eukaryota > Metazoa > Arthropoda > Insecta > Hymenoptera > Halictidae > Megalopta > Megalopta genalis. Next base: position 136,131 of record NW_027476533.1, on the reverse strand, counting down.
AATGTCAAGAGTAAAGTGCCCTTATTTTAAACAATGTATCGTTCTAAATGCTTAATCCCTATGTAAAAAAGTTATTTTAGCAGGAATATGTTATTGAAAAAAATTAGAAAAATTTATTTTAGCCGTAAATCGAAAATAATGGATCGAGCGAATCGGTCGATTGCGCCGAGACGCGCTATGATGCAACAGACGAGCGATTGGAACGCCCGAATATTTTCAAAGTCCCAACGTACCGATCAAGAGTAAAGTACCATTTTCCTACATTAGATTTCGTTCTAAATGCTTAATCCCTATGTAAAAACGTTAGTTAAGCAAGAATATCGTATTTTTAAAAAAATCTAATGATAGGATTTCCCAGAAAATTGAAAAAACCGAAAAATGTCAAGAGTAAAGTGCCATTTTCTGACATTAGATTTCGTTCTAAATGCTTAATCCCTATGTAGAAACGTTAGTTAAGCAAGAATATCGTATTTTTAAAAAAATCTAATGATAGGATTTTTCAGAAAATTGAAAAAACCGTAAAATGTCAAGAGTAAAGTGCCCTTATTTTAAACAATGTATCGTTCTAAATGCTTAATCCCTATGTAAAAAAGTTATTTAAGCAGGAATATGTTATTGAAAAAAATTAGAAAAATTTATTTTAGCCGTAAATCGAAAATAATGGATCGAGCGAATCGGTCGATTGCGCCGAGACGCGCTATGATGCAACAGACGAGCGATTGGAACCACCGAATATTTTCAAAGTCCCAACGTACCGATCAAGAGTAAAGTACCATTTTCCTACATTAGATTTCGTTCTAAATGCTTAATCCCTATGTAAAAACGTTAGTTAAGCAAGAATATCGTATTTTTAAAAAAATCTAATGATAGGATTTTCCAGAAAATTGAAAAAACCGAAAAATGTCAAGAGTAAAGTGCCATTTTCTGACATTAGATTTCGTTCTAAATGCTTAATCCCTATGTAGAAACGTTAGTTAAGCAAGAATATCGTATTTTTAAAAAAATCTAATGATAGGATTTTTCAGAAAATTGAAAAAACCGTAAAATGTCAAGAGTAAAGTGCCCTTATTTTAAACAATGTATCGTTCTAAATGCTTAATCCCTATGTAAAAAAGTTATTTTAGCAGGAATATGTTATTGAAAAAAATTAGAAAAATTTATTTTAGCCGTAAATCGAAAATAATGGGGACACCGGAGCTGTTCGAAGCGCCGAGCGCGCCGCGTACGCCCGAATATTTTCAAAGTCCCAACGTACCGATCAAGAGTAAAGTACCATTTTCCTACATTAGATTTCGTTCTAAATGCTTAATCCCTATGTAAAAACGTTAGTTAAGCAAGAATATCGTATTTTTAAAAAAATCTAATGATAGGATTTCCCAGAAAATTGAAAAAACCGAAAAATGTCAAGAGTAAAGTGCCATTTTCTGACATTAGATTTCGTTCTAAATGCTTAATCCCTATGTAGAAACGTTAGTTAAGCAAGAATATCGTATTTTTAAAAAAATCTAATGATAGGATTTTTCAGAAAATTGAAAAAACCGTAAAATGTCAAGAGTAAAGTGCCCTTATTTTAAACAATGTATCGTTCTAAATGCTTAATCCCTATGTAAAAAAGTTATTTTAGCAGGAATATGTTATTGAAAAAAATTAGAAAAATTTATTTTAGCCGTAAATCGAAAATAATGGATCGAGCGAATCGGTCGATTGCGCCGAGACGCGCTATGATGCAACAGACGAGCGATTGGAACGCCCGAATATTTTCAAAGTCCCAACGTACCGATCAAGAGTAAAGTACCATTTTCCTACATTAGATTTCGTTCTAAATGCTTAATCCCTATGTAAAAACGTTAGTTAAGCAAGAATATCGTATTTTTAAAAAAATCTAATGATAGGATTTCCCAGAAAATTGAAAAAACCGAAAAATGTCAAGAGTAAAGTGCCATTTTCTGACATTAGATTTCGTTCTAAATGCTTAATCCCTATGTAGAAACGTTAGTTAAGCAAGAATATCGTATTTTTAAAAAAATCTAATGATAGGATTTTTCAGAAAATTGAAAAAACCGTAAAATGTCAAGAGTAAAGTGCCCTTATTTTAAACAATGTATCGTTCTAAATGCTTAATCCCTATGTAAAAAAGTTATTTTAGCAGGAATATGTTATTGAAAAAAATTAGAAAAATTTATTTTAGCCGTAAATCGAAAATAATGGATCGAGCGAATCGGTCGATTGCGCCGAGACGCGCTATGATGCAACAGACGAGCGATTGGAACGCCCGAATATTTTCAAAGTCCCAACGTACCGATCAAGAGTAAAGTACCATTTTCCTACATTAGATTTCGTTCTAAATGCTTAATCCCTATGTAAAAACGTTAGTTAAGCAAGAATATCGTATTTTTAAAAAAATCTAATGATAGGATTTCCCAGAAAATTGAAAAAACCGAAAAATGTCAAGAGTAAAGTGCCATTTTCTGACATTAGATTTCGTTCTAAATGCTTAATCCCTATGTAGAAACGTTAGTTAAGCAAGAATATCGTATTTTTAAAAAAATCTAATGATAGGATTTTCCAGAAAATTGAAAAAACCGAAAAATGTCAAGAGTAAAGTGCCATTTTCTGACATTAGATTTCGTTCTAAATGCTTAATCCCTATGTAGAAACGTTAGTTAAGCAAGAATATCGTATTTTTAAAAAAATCTAATGATAGGATTTTTCAGAAAATTGAAAAAACCGTAAAATGTCAAGAGTAAAGTGCCCTTATTTTAAACATTATATCGTTCTAAATGCTTAATCCCTATGTAAAAAAGTTATCTAAGCAAGAATATGTTATTGAATAAAATGAGAAAAATTTATTTTAGCCGTAAATCGAAAATAATGGGTCGAGCGAATCGGTCGATTGCGCCGAGACGCGCTATGATGCAACAGACGAGCGATTGGAACGCCCGAATATTTTCAAAGTCCCACCGTACCGATCAAGAGTAAAGTACCATTTTCCTACATTAGATTTCGTTCTAAATGCTTAATCCCTATGTAGAAACGTTAGTTAAGCAAGAATATCGTATTTTTAAAAAAATCTAATGATAGGATTTTCCAGAAAATTGAAAAAACCGAAAAATGTCAAGAGTAAAGTGCCATTTTCTGACATTAGATTTCGTTCTAAATGCTTAATCCCTATGTAGAAACGTTAGTTAAGCAAGAATATCGTATTTTTAAAAAAATCTAATGATAGGATTTTTCAGAAAATTGAAAAAACCGTAAAATGTCAAGAGTAAAGTGCCCTTATTTTAAACAATGTATCGTTCTAAATGCTTAATCCCTATGTAAAAAAGTTATCTAAGCAAGAATATGTTATTGAAAAAAATTAGAAAAATTTATTTTAGCCGTAAATCGAAAAGAAGTCTGTTCGTTTCTCTGTCTCTCTCGCGCGATCGAACTATCGATGTTTCCCGACAAACTATTGGAAGTTTAATTAAACTTTATACATGAAATTACTCGTTTTGATCCCCGCTACACAGCCGTATACTTTTTATAATTTTGTGGAATCGGGAACCTTGAAATATTTATCATAACGCGGATCGACTGTCTCTGTCTCTTTCTAGATCGGAAGAATCGATGTTTCCCGGCAAACTATTGGGAGTTTAATTAAACTTTATACATGAAATTACTCGTTCTGATCCCCGCTACACAGCCGTAAACTTTTTATAATTTTGTGGAATCGGGAACCTCGAAATATTTATCATAACGCGGATCGACTGTCTCTGTCTCTTTCTAGATCGGAAGAATCGATGTTTCCCGGCAAACTATTGGGAGTTTAATTAAACTTTATACATGAAATTACTCGTTTTGATCCCCGCTACACAGCCGTATACTTTTTATAATTTTGTGGAATCGGGAACCTTGAAATATTTAACATAACGCGGATCGACTGTCTCTGTCTCTTTCTAGATCGGAATAATCGATGTTTCCCGGCAAACTAATGGGATATTAATTAAACTTTATACACGAAATTACTCGTTTTGATCCCTGCTACACAGCCGTATACTTTTTATAATTTTGTGGAATCGGGAACCTTGCAATATTTAACATAACGCGGATCGACTGTCTCTGTCTCTTTCTAGATCGGAAGAATCGATGTTTCCCGGCAAACTATTGGGAGTTTAATTAAACTTTATACATGAAATTACTCGTTTTGATCCCCGCTACACAGCCGTATACTTTTTATAATTTTGTGGAATCGGGAACCTCGAAATATTTATCATAACGCGGATCGACTGTCTCTGTCTCTTTCTAGATCGGAAGAATCGATGTTTCCCGGCAAACTATTGGGAGTTTAATTAAACTTTATACATGAAATTACTCGTTCTGATCCCCGCTACACAGCCGTATACTTTTTATAATTTTGTGGAATCGGGAACCTCGAAATATTTATCATAACGCGGATCGACTGTCTCTGTCTCTTTCTAGATCGGAAGAATCGATGTTTCCCGGCAAACTATTGGGAGTTTAATTAAACTTTATACATGAAATTACTCGTTCTGATCCCCGCTACACAGCCGTATACTTTTTATAATTTTGTGGAATCGGGAACCTCGAAATATTTATCATAACGCGGATCGACTGTCTCTGTCTCTTTCTAGATCGGAAGAATCGATGTTTCCCGGCAAACTATTGGGAGTTTAATTAAACTTTATACATGAAATTACTCGTTCTGATCCCCGCTACACAGCCGTATACTTTTTATAATTTTGTGGAATCGGGAACCTCGAAATATTTATCATAACGCGGATCGACTGTCTCTGTCTCTTTCTAGATCGGAAGAATCGATGTTTCCCGGCAAACTATTGGGAGTTTAATTAAACTTTATACATGAAATTACTCGTTTTGATCCCCGCTACACAGCCGTATACTTTTTATAATTTTGTGGAATCGGGAACCTTGAAATATTTAACATAACGCGGATCGACTGTCTCTGTCTCTTTCTAGATCGGAATAATCGATGTTTCCCGGCAAACTAATGGGATATTAATTAAACTTTATACACGAAATTACTCGTTTTGATCCCTGCTACACAGCCGTATACTTTTTATAATTTTGTGGAATCGGGAACCTTGCAATATTTAACATAACGCGGATCGACTGTCTCTGTCTCTTTCTAGATCGGAATAATCGATGTTTCCCGGCAAAGTAATGGGAGTTTAATTAAACTTTATGCATCAAATCATTCAGTTTGACTCCTGCAACACAACCAAACACTCTCTGTAATTTTCTGAACTGAAAAACCACTGAAATTGCGCTCGAAATGCGGAGCGACGGGTCGGCGCGTCTGCACTGTGCGACAGCTAGTCAAAACGTCCGAACAGCGTATTGTTTTCGATCTCTTGGTATAATATTCGTATTCCTTGCTGTGTATAGCTTCCGATCGATTATTGCAATGGTCAAAGTTCCAGCGGCGTAATGCTTTCCATAAGATTACATTAATATAACCAGCGGCATATTGCTTTCTATCTTGTAATGAAAATTTTATAACCAAGTACCAACGGCGTATTGCTTTCGTTCGGATAATGGAGATTTTACAACCAAGTACCAGCGGTTTCTGTCTTATAATTAAATTATTATAATAAAATAAAGTACCAGCGGCGTGTTACTTTCGTTCGGATAATGGAGATTTTACAACCAAGTATCAGCGGTTTCTGTCTTATAATTAAATTATTATAATAAAATAAAGTACCAGCGGCGTATTGCTTTCGTTCGGATAATGGAGATTTTATGTCCAGCGGCGTAGTGCTTTCTATCTTATAATGTAATTCTTATTACAAAGTACCAGCGGCGTATTGGTTCGTACCAGCGGCGTATTGCTTTTTTTCCAGCGGCGTATTGGTTCGTACCAGCGGCGTATTGCTTTTTTTTCCAGCGGCGTATTGGTTCGTACCAGCGGCGTATTGCTTTTTTTCCAGCGGCGTATTGGTTCGTACCAGCGGCGTATTGCTTTTTTTTCCAGCGGCGTATTGGTTCGTACCAGCGGCGTATTGCTTTTTTTCCAGCGGCGTATTGGTTCGTACCAGCGGCGTATTGCTTTTTTTCCAGCGGCGTATTGGTTCGTACCAGCGGCGTATTGCTTTTTTTTCCAGCGGCGT
>NW_027476533.1:117500-125000 GCF_051020955.1 Megalopta genalis | reverse complement strand
GTGGACTATACTAGCCGCTCTCTCGACGCGTGCCGATGGTCTGGCTCTACCCTCGTTCGTTATCGTGACAGGGGAAGACAACGTGCTACTCCCGCTGCCACCTCGAGTCCAACCCAATCCAGGCACTCTTGACGGAGTAGTGTTAAAGTCAATTTATCTCCGCAAGAGGGGCTTCAGCCTGGCCCGAGGGGGCGAACCCCGAGGGGTCCGCCCAGCATGCCGTTCGAATGGCGGAGTGGACAAGTCCACGTCTGCCCGTCACTCAAGTCGGACACGGGACGACTCCAAAGCTAGCGCCGCCTGATAGGAAGCGCAAGCTGGGTCCCGCGACTTGTGTGCACTAGCCCACCCTCTGTCCTTGCAATTAGAGCAGACCGGAGGTTCACTCTTCTTGCTACAGAGCGTGAAGGTATGCCCCTTTTGGGAGCAGTGACCGCACACGTCCTCCTTGAATTTACAACGCTTCGAGGTATGCCCGAAGCGTTGACAACGGTAGCACCGAAGCACCTGGACGAAATCCCGTACACGACAGGAGTTCCATCCAAGGTAAACTCGGCTACCCCTCTGCTTCAGCCGCTGAAGATTCTGCGGACTGACGGCAACGACCCAGTTGGCTGTCTCCGGGGTCTTGCCAGCCATGCGGCTGACCCGAATTCCCGAAGGCACATCCTTCTGGTTCGCATCGCAGAGATTTTGCCTCCAAATACTGGAGGCAATTTCGTCCTTACCCATCCGACGCGGGACGTCGTAAACTAAAACCTCGGGGTCCCGCTTGGTAGGTAAGGAGACGGACAGACCCGCGCTCCGGAGCTTCTTATTGCCAACGAAGGCTTGCAGGTCCTCCTTTCGGTCGGTCTCGACGACGATGCCACCGGAGTGGATGCGTCGGACCGACTTTATTCGGATCGCCTCCTTCGCTGGTTTAACGAGCGACAGAACAGTAACCTTCGTAACTTCGCTGCTCTGTCCTTTTTCCTTCGGCGGGAAGATTTTTACCACATGCTGCGATTGTGGCCGTCTCCCCGCTTCCGGAGAAGCTCCTTTGCAGTCGACTTTGTTCACATGGGCGTAAGTCGACTGCGCGGCGTTGCAGGCCGTCTTCGGGAGAGTTCCCTTGGACGGCCCAGGTCGCATCGCACTCATTACGGCAGGACGCGCTTTTAGGTCCGCCCTGACCGCGGCGAGCTGCCCTTCGACGAAGCTATTCCGTTGAATAAGCTCCTGGACCAGCTCGTTGAGTGCCTCAACCTCGGCGAGTATCTTTGACCCGGACTCCTTATTGACTTTCGACTCAGGTCGAAAGCAAAAGGTCCGTATTTCGGACACTCGCCTAAAGGCTTCGTCTCTTACGAGATCGAGAGGCCGTACCTTCTGCCCGGAGAACGTCCCCTTCGGTCTCCTGGCCCGGTTTACTGCGGCCTTGCCGGTGGGTGCGCCCGGCTTGGCTCGCTTTGACTTTTTGGTGACGGTTTGCCAACCGTCACCAGTAGGGTCCTCGACACGCTCGGGTGCCGACTGCACCTTCACGAGTGACGTGTCTCCGACTCGTTCGATTACTTCCACGTTACCGGTGTCCGGCGTACCTTCTACCGTGGGCTCGGTTTTCACCGAGACCGCTCGCGTGGGAGTCACACATCTTTGCAAGATCACACGAGGATTGGCGATATTAATCACCTTCCCGGATCTTGTCTTTCTCACAGACGCGGGGGGACTGACAGCTGCATTTGCAGTTCCCGCGTCTGCGGCGACGGCTTCACTCCGAGTAGGAGCTGGACCCGTCGTCTTTGGACGCTTAGTTTTTTGTTCATTAATTTTATTAAGACCCATAATGTGTCTTGGTCTTTCATCCAGTGCGCTCCCCGGCCACCACCGACCCACACAATTTGGAACCCGCCAAAGGCTGGGTTAGGGCTACGCACCGAATATAGTCTGCTGGCTGGGTCGGTTTCCTTACCCAGCCCGCGTCCTCGCCCAGCAGAACCCACTTGCCCGAAGCGTGTGGTCGTTCCAAGCCGATTGACTGGACCAGGGCTGCTTTTCTCGTCCAGCCGCCCATCTAGCCGAAGCAGAGGCCAAAGGTACGTGTTGGGGACGTCTCACCCGCAGGAGAGGGCCCCCTCAGATCCCAGGATCCTCTTTTCCGACGACAAGGGTCGCCACGCACGGCAAACACGTGGGAGACAGCAGTCGGAGAGGCTGCCTCTTCCTCTCCACCACACTTCGTTCAGTTCGCTGCGTATTTAAGAACACGAGCTATCCAGCGGTACCTTTTTCGTGGAGGCTCAAGTGTGGCTAGGGCACGTTTGCCCCTTGCGGCCTGGGTTGCCCAGGGGATTGATTGCATCCCATGTATTCCTGAGCCCAGCGGAGTGTTGTCTAGTGGCGTGTTCCGCCCACGAAAAACGGTCTGAAAAACCGTTTAACGTAAACTGGGGAACTGATGCCACGAGTGACAACAGTTCCCCAGTCGGAAGTCATACAGCACATACAGTGCTGTACAAAGAACACGCCACAGCCCGTATGCTAAATCAGGGCCTCGCCATTATGCGAAGTACTACATGTACGACGCACTGACGGTCTCTAATGCCTTCATCGCCGATACACCCATCGACTCGGCCGATCAACCCTCCTACGCGAGGGCTAGTTCGGGGGTTATCTCCCGCCCTGGGTGGCCACAGACCGCCACCGCCAGTAGATAGGGACAGATGGGAATCTCGTTAATCCATTCATGCGCGTCACTAATTAGATGACGAGGCATTTGGCTATTTTTTTTTTTTTTTTTTTTTTTTTTTTTTTTTTTTTTTTTTGCCTAGGGGGGGAAATGCATTTATGCACTCCCTCTGTTGTTGGAGAGGGGTGTGCCGGACTCCCGTTTCCGGACTACCGGCTAAAACCCCCCCCAACAGCAACTTTGGCTGCAGTAAGTGGCATATTGCCCGTCATTAAGGTGGTGTGGGGACGGGTAACCCAGGGAAATAAAGGCGCAATAGCGCCCCACCACCGATTACCCAACCCCAACCCGCGGGAGCCCCACCCGCCCACACAGCCCAGCCATTTTGTTCCACCGAACCCAATTAGTGTGGCTTCCCTGGAGGACCCTAGTGGTGATGCCACAGAGTAACCTCCTAGGGAGCCCAAGATCCAGGAGGTAGTCAGCGGATCTGGACGACCACACTCCCCGCCAGGAGAGTGTGCACGAGGAGAAGGAGATATCACTCGGAGAAATGCGTGCATTGTCCGCTAGTTGGCGAACAATATCAGCATTCTCCGAGTAATACCCCCTCTTTCTCTCGTGATGGTCGTCCAAGGATGTTGCTCCGCCGACCACCTGCGCGTCTATCACGCTGATGTTGCCGCACCTTGTAGCGACCAGGTCGGGTTTCCTCAGTCCACACGATGTGTGGAACCGAGGCTCTACGGCAACAGTCCACCCCGCGTCGCGGAGACCAGAGGCTAACACCGCACACACGGCATCATGTCGCTTAATGCGACCGCCGTGTGTACGGTGGCATGCCTGAATGACATGGGCGGACGTCTCGGTTGCCCGACAGCCCGCCCGACACTGCAGCTCTCTGGTCTCGCGACGGATACCACGTGACGTGCGTATCCGCGTGGGTAGACTGTTAACCCGGACGTGATGATATTGGACATAGTCCCGTCCGGGTATGCCGTAGGATCCCGCATCGATCCACCAGTTGGAAAGGTTGGACCTCCCACACTCACGTAGCTCGTTACCATCCACCGACCGGAACAGGCGGTTAGCCCACCACTCCTCTCTCAGCTCCTTGGAGGACAGCATAATGCCGTCTCTCACAAGGGCCCGCTGGGCCCAGCTGAGTCGTTTATCGACCCAGCTGGACCCGGCAATAGCTTTCACTGCTGGAGAGGAGGAGGCCGCCAGATTTTCTAGGCGCGTGTGCATAAGTCCCGGTACGGTGGTGGTAAAGGATGGGATGCCGAGGCCTCCCATCCTGCACGGAGTGTGGAAGTATCCAACGGTGGTATCGTGCGGGAGCCGCAGCCACCTACGGAGGGCCACGCGAACTTGCCTGTCGAGGGCCCTAAGTTTCCCTAGGGTTGTCCCCGACAGAACAAGCGCATGGTAGAACCGCGGGATAAGGAACGATCTAAGTATCTTGAGCCGCTGTTGCGGCTTCAAGGGGGCTCTCGTTAGTCTCTCCATCTCGGTGTTAAGTACACTGCCGGCTCGCTTCAGTCCTACAGGCCTGAAATCGACCCCCAAGTACCGCCATTGCTCGGATGGCGAGAGTTGTTTAATCTCCTCGCCACCGGCAAGACGATACTGGGGATCGACCAGGACCTTGTATTTCTTCTGCTTACCGGCAGGCACGATGGAGAGACTCACGCATTTGCGTGCATTGAACGAGAGCCCCTGTTCCTTAGCCCGGGCCTCAACCTCACGTAGGGCTGCGGTCATACCCAACCTGGTCGACGAGACGAGGACTATATCGTCGGCGTATGCGAACGCATTCACCCGACAGCCCTCGATCTCGTAACCGACGTCGCTAGGTACCGATCTTAGTACCTCATCAACGACGAGGCAAAACAGGAGTGTGGAGAGGGGATCCCCCTGCCTCACACCCCTGCTTACGTGGAAGGGCTCCGAACGAGCGCCGTCAACCTCAAACACCGTGGTGCTATTCGCATATAGCCGGGTGGTGTAGCTAACCAATCCCTCCGGCAGACCGGTTCGTCCCAACACGGAGGATATAGCGTGATGGCTCACCGCATCGAACGCCTTGGCGACGTCTAATGAGACCACGTGGATCTCTCTTAGACGTCTCCGCGCGTCTTCGAGCAGCGAAGCCAGCACAGCTATACTCTCCGCGCACCCATCATCTAAGCATCGCTGCCTAACGTCCACAAGCCTGGCCGCACGGAGACGTTTGGCCAGGATCTTGTGGAGATGGCGAACGATGACCGATGCGATGCTCAGTGGGCGGAAGTCATTTGGGTCAGAAGACCCATCCTTCTTGGGAACGAACACGGTCCGGCTAATTAGCATTTCCGGAGGGAAACCACCCGATGCGAGCACGGCATTGAAGAAGACGGCTTTGATGCTCGTCGGAACTGCCTTCCACTGCCTCGCCGTGATGCCATCAATACCAGGTGCCGAAGAATTGGCAACTGTGACAGACGTGACGTCGTCACAGGTCACCGGGTGCCACACGTGCGCCAGGGAGGGCGTTGGTGGTAAACGCCTAGACTGCTCGACGGGGGTGGACTCCTGGGACACGAATGGTCCCCAGTGCGCAGCCATGGCCGCGACATCTGGGGAACGTGTCCCAGGTCCCCCGTCGAGGATCTCCCTGGCCGCTCTAGACATATTTGTCTTAAAGAGCGTTTGCACGCGGGCATAATCCCGGCGACGCTGCCGCTTCTTCGGCACCCTGATGGATGCATCCGGACAAGGAGGTCGCGGTCGTCTCAGGGGAGGAGCAGGGAAAACTCCCTGGAGCCACGCATGGAGTCCGGCAGCAACATCGCGCCCGTGGAGGAGGTTGTTTGCGACTCCAACGAGCGCGAGTGCGCCGAACCCCTGGACACGGACGACCTCGGGAAGGAGTTCCCGGATAGCCGTCCGAAATCCATCGTGCGGGCTCTCACTCCCCTGCATTGAGCGAGGTGATGGCAGGTGTGATGGATCCGAAGGTGGTGTTGGACCCATCACATCCTCGTTCCGCGGCGGATCATCACGGATCTCAACCGTGTCGGAACGGAGGGAGGAACCACCTGGTTGGTGATCCGCCACCTGGAGGGCGTGGAGCGCTTGGGCTACAAGATTTTTGTAGTCCGCTCCACGCCTCGCACCCTTGATTGACTCAAGGGTGCGTCCCATGGGGAGCACGGCCATCAGGTGTTGATTGATGAACCGTACTCCCCTGGTGGCGGCAAGTGCTTCCTCCCTCGCCATCAAGCGCAGTTCTTCAGCGCTCCAACGCTTTTTGACTCGCTCAATGTCGACTTCCGCGTTCATCTCGTCCGGATGCATGCGACGTCGGTGCACCCCCAATCCAATCTTGGAGGGGAAGGTGCGGCAACAATCCGGACACATAAATGTGCCGGACAGCGGGACGCGCGCCCCGGAGGGCCCTGGATCTATACCACTGATGGTCGGTGGTAGAATTGGGATCGGTGGAACAAAGGCTGGGGCGGGGGCGGGAGGCCGCGGTGGGGCAGGAACCGGCGGCGCGGCTGCCACGGCCTCGTCTACAGGTCCGGCGAGCCGAGGCCCTCGCCGGAGATTATAATTTCTTTCTCTTTTGTTTGGGCCTGTAGACAAAAACCGGCGCGACGGGGTGGCAGCCCGCCGCACCGGGGAGCTAAAAAGCTCCACCCTCCCCCGGACGACACGATAAATCGTGTCGCCAACTCGCTCCGGCCCGAAGGCGGGGGGCAGGTGCATGGGCCCGAAGGCCCTTAAAGCGAGCCTTTCGCCTGAACCCCGTTGGCATGACCCGGCAGGTACCTATGGGAGGTGGGGAAGACTTGGACGGGAGAGGCTAATGGACCTAACAAGAGGTCTATATTGCGCATCACCGTCCCTGCAACTATAACTCTCACTTAAGAGAGTCATAGTTACTCCCGCCGTTTACCCGCGCTTTTTTGAATTTCTTCACGTTGACATTCAGAGCACTGGGCAGAAATCACATTGCGTCAACACCCGTGGGGGCCATCGCAATGCTTTGTTTTAATTAGACAGTCGGATTCCCCTAGTCCGTGCCAGTTCTGAGCTGAGCGTTGAATGGCGGCCGAAGAGGACGACCGCACCGATGGGAAACGCCACGGAAGCCTCGCAGCAAGGAAGATCCGCGGGAGGCCAAGGCACGGGACCGAGCTCGGATCCCAGCCACGAGAGCCGTTCACCTCGCCCAGGCCCGGCACGTCAGCCAGACCCGCTTCCCGACCAAGCCCGACACGCCCCGCTCCTCAGAGCCAATCCTTATCCCGAAGTTACGGATCCAATTTGCCGACTTCCCTTACCTACATTAATCTATCGACTAGAGGCTCTTTACCTTGGAGACCTGCTGCGGATATGGGTACGAACCGGCGCGACACCTCCACGTGGCCCTCTCCTGGATTTTCAAGGTCCGAGGGGATGATCCGGACACCGCCGCAACTGCGGTGCTCTTCGCGTTCCAAACCCTATCTCCCTGCTAGAGGTTTCCAGGGAACTCGAACGCTTATACAGAAAAGAAAACTCTCCCCGGATCTCCCGACGGCGTCTCCAGGTCATTTTGGGTTACCCCGACGAACACTCTTACGAGGGCCCGAATGGTATGCGGTTCCGCTGCCGGGTTCCGGAATAGAAACCGGATTCCCTTTCGCCCAATGGGTGTTTTTTGTGCATGTATATAATAACAAAATATGCTGCGATTTATATAATAATAAAAAAATAAAATAAAATAGCTGCGGTTTTTTTACAAGTGTTTAACGTCTTAGGACACCTCATCTACATAGGATTTCTCTTAGGGCTTA
>NW_027476533.1:95000-110000 GCF_051020955.1 Megalopta genalis | reverse complement strand
CCGAGATCGTAGAATTGGCCCAAAACCCGCTCTGCTCCGTCCGCCTCGCACGGACCGTGTATCTCTTATAGATACCGAACGGCCGGCAAGGACGCCGGCGCCGCCGGCCGAATAGCACGCGCGCTTATGAGTGTAAACCGCCGCGGCAACAGACCGCCCGGCCGTGCTGTTGTAACATAGCGCGTGAACGAACGAAAAAAAAATTTATAGTAAACATTAAAATAAATTACATTACCGTAAACTAGACAAAAAATTACACATTTTTTCCCAATATGAAAATTTTCACAAACTTTTCAAAGTCCCATCGCATCGAGTAAACTTTTTTAATAACGCTTCCGCACGATTCTAAATGCTTAATCCATATGTGAAATCGTTCACTGATCACGAATATCGTATTTAAAAAAATTACAAAAATTTATTTTTCAAAATAATCAAAAAAAACCGAAAAATCACAAGAGTAAAGTACCATTATTTTAAACAATATGTCGTTCTAAATGCTTAATCCCTATGTAAAAAAGTTATCTAAGCAAGAATATGTAATTGAAAAAAATTAGAAAAATTTATTTTAGCCGTAAATCGAAAATAATGGGGACACCGGAGCTGTTCGAAGCGCCGAGACGCGCCGCGTACGGCCGAATATTTTCTAAGTCCCAACGTACCGATCAAGAGTAAAGTACCATTTTCCTACATTAGATTTCGTTCTAAATGCTTAATCCCTATGTAAAAACGTTAGTTAAGCAAGAATATCGTATTTTTAAAAAAATCTAATGATAGGATTTCCCAGAAAATTGAAAAAACCGAAAAATGTCAAGAGTAAAGTGCCATTTTCTGACATTAGATTTCGTTCTAAATGCTTAATCCCTATGTAGAAACGTTAGTTAAGCAAGAATATCGTATTTTTAAAAAAATCTAATGATAGGATTTTTCAGAAAATTGAAAAAACCGTAAAATGTCAAGAGTAAAGTGCCCTTATTTTAAACAATGTATCGTTCTAAATGCTTAATCCCTATGTAAAAAAGTTATTTTAGCAGGAATATGTTATTGAAAAAAATTAGAAAAATTTATTTTAGCCGTAAATCGAAAATAATGGGGACACCGGAGCTGTTCGAAGCGCCGAGCGCGCCGCGTACGCCCGAATATTTTCAAAGTCCCAACGTACCGATCAAGAGTAAAGTACCATTTTCCTACATTAGATTTCGTTCTAAATGCTTAATCCCTATGTAAAAACGTTAGTTAAGCAAGAATATCGTATTTTTAAAAAAATCTAATGATAGGATTTTCCAGAAAATTGAAAAAACCGAAAAATGTCAAGAGTAAAGTGCCATTTTCTGACATTAGATTTCGTTCTAAATGCTTAATCCCTATGTAGAAACGTTAGTTAAGCAAGAATATCGTATTTTTAAAAAAATCTAATGATAGGATTTTTCAGAAAATTGAAAAAACCGTAAAATGTCAAGAGTAAAGTGCCCTTATTTTAAACAATGTATCGTTCTAAATGCTTAATCCCTATGTAAAAAAGTTATTTAAGCAGGAATATGTTATTGAAAAAAATTAGAAAAATTTATTTTAGCCGTAAATCGAAAATAATGGATCGAGCGAATCGGTCGATTGCGCCGAGACGCGCTATGATGCAACAGACGAGCGATTGGAACGCCCGAATATTTTCAAAGTCCCAACGTACCGATCAAGAGTAAAGTACCATTTTCCTACATTAGATTTCGTTCTAAATGCTTAATCCCTATGTAAAAACGTTAGTTAAGCAAGAATATCGTATTTTTAAAAAAATCTAATGATAGGATTTTCCAGAAAATTGAAAAAACCGAAAAATGTCAAGAGTAAAGTGCCATTTTCTGACATTAGATTTCGTTCTAAATGCTTAATCCCTATGTAGAAACGTTAGTTAAGCAAGAATATCGTATTTTTAAAAAAATCTAATGATAGGATTTTCCAGAAAATTGAAAAAACCGAAAAATGTCAAGAGTAAAGTGCCATTTTCTGACATTAGATTTCGTTCTAAATGCTTAATCCCTATGTAGAAACGTTAGTTAAGCAAGAATATCGTATTTTTAAAAAAATCTAATGATAGGATTTTTCAGAAAATTGAAAAAACCGTAAAATGTCAAGAGTAAAGTGCCCTTATTTTAAACAATGTATCGTTCTAAATGCTTAATCCCTATGTAAAAAAGTTATTTAAGCAGGAATATGTTATTGAAAAAAATTAGAAAAATTTATTTTAGCCGTAAATCGAAAATAATGGATCGAGCGAATCGGTCGATTGCGCCGAGACGCGCTATGATGCAACAGACGAGCGATTGGAACGCCCGAATATTTTCAAAGTCCCAACGTACCGATCAAGAGTAAAGTACCATTTTCCTACATTAGATTTCGTTCTAAATGCTTAATCCCTATGTAAAAACGTTAGTTAAGCAAGAATATCGTATTTTTAAAAAAATCTAATGATAGGATTTCCCAGAAAATTGAAAAAACCGAAAAATGTCAAGAGTAAAGTGCCATTTTCTGACATTAGATTTCGTTCTAAATGCTTAATCCCTATGTAGAAACGTTAGTTAAGCAAGAATATCGTATTTTTAAAAAAATCTAATGATAGGATTTTTCAGAAAATTGAAAAAACCGTAAAATGTCAAGAGTAAAGTGCCCTTATTTTAAACAATGTATCGTTCTAAATGCTTAATCCCTATGTAAAAAAGTTATTTTAGCAGGAATATGTTATTGAAAAAAATTAGAAAAATTTATTTTAGCCGTAAATCGAAAATAATGGATCGAGCGAATCGGTCGATTGCGCCGAGACGCGCTATGATGCAACAGACGAGCGATTGGAACGCCCGAATATTTTCAAAGTCCCAACGTACCGATCAAGAGTAAAGTACCATTTTCCTACATTAGATTTCGTTCTAAATGCTTAATCCCTATGTAAAAACGTTAGTTAAGCAAGAATATCGTATTTTTAAAAAAATCTAATGATAGGATTTCCCAGAAAATTGAAAAAACCGAAAAATGTCAAGAGTAAAGTGCCATTTTCTGACATTAGATTTCGTTCTAAATGCTTAATCCCTATGTAGAAACGTTAGTTAAGCAAGAATATCGTATTTTTAAAAAAATCTAATGATAGGATTTTTCAGAAAATTGAAAAAACCGTAAAATGTCAAGAGTAAAGTGCCCTTATTTTAAACAATGTATCGTTCTAAATGCTTAATCCCTATGTAAAAAAGTTATTTAAGCAGGAATATGTTATTGAAAAAAATTAGAAAAATTTATTTTAGCCGTAAATCGAAAATAATGGATCGAGCGAATCGGTCGATTGCGCCGAGACGCGCTATGATGCAACAGACGAGCGATTGGAACGCCCGAATATTTTCAAAGTCCCAACGTACCGATCAAGAGTAAAGTACCATTTTCCTACATTAGATTTCGTTCTAAATGCTTAATCCCTATGTAAAAACGTTAGTTAAGCAAGAATATCGTATTTTTAAAAAAATCTAATGATAGGATTTCCCAGAAAATTGAAAAAACCGAAAAATGTCAAGAGTAAAGTGCCATTTTCTGACATTAGATTTCGTTCTAAATGCTTAATCCCTATGTAGAAACGTTAGTTAAGCAAGAATATCGTATTTTTAAAAAAATCTAATGATAGGATTTTTCAGAAAATTGAAAAAACCGTAAAATGTCAAGAGTAAAGTGCCCTTATTTTAAACAATGTATCGTTCTAAATGCTTAATCCCTATGTAAAAAAGTTATTTAAGCAGGAATATGTTATTGAAAAAAATTA
This sequence comes from Megalopta genalis, assembly GCF_051020955.1. Taxonomy (NCBI): domain Eukaryota; kingdom Metazoa; phylum Arthropoda; class Insecta; order Hymenoptera; family Halictidae; genus Megalopta; species Megalopta genalis. Next base: position 106,213 of record NW_027476533.1, on the reverse strand, counting down.
GAAAAATTTATTTTAGCCGTAAATCGAAAATAATGGATCGAGCGAATCGGTCGATTGCGCCGAGACGCGCTATGATGCAACAGACGAGCGATTGGAACCCCCGAATATTTTCAAAGTCCCAACGTACCGATCAAGAGTAAAGTACCATTTTCCTACATTAGATTTCGTTCTAAATGCTTAATCCCTATGTAAAAACGTTAGTTAAGCAAGAATATCGTATTTTTAAAAAAATCTAATGATAGGATTTTCCAGAAAATTGAAAAAACCGAAAAATGTCAAGAGTAAAGTGCCATTTTCTGACATTAGATTTCGTTCTAAATGCTTAATCCCTATGTAGAAACGTTAGTTAAGCAAGAATATCGTATTTTTAAAAAAATCTAATGATAGGATTTTTCAGAAAATTGAAAAAACCGTAAAATGTCAAGAGTAAAGTGCCCTTATTTTAAACAATGTATCGTTCTAAATGCTTAATCCCTATGTAAAAAAGTTATTTAAGCAGGAATATGTTATTGAAAAAAATTAGAAAAATTTATTTTAGCCGTAAATCGAAAATAATGGATCGAGCGAATCGGTCGATTGCGCCGAGACGCGCTATGATGCAACAGACGAGCGATTGGAACGCCCGAATATTTTCAAAGTCCCAACGTACCGATCAAGAGTAAAGTACCATTTTCCTACATTAGATTTCGTTCTAAATGCTTAATCCCTATGTAAAAACGTTAGTTAAGCAAGAATATCGTATTTTTAAAAAAATCTAATGATAGGATTTTCCAGAAAATTGAAAAAACCGAAAAATGTCAAGAGTAAAGTGCCATTTTCTGACATTAGATTTCGTTCTAAATGCTTAATCCCTATGTAGAAACGTTAGTTAAGCAAGAATATCGTATTTTTAAAAAAATCTAATGATAGGATTTTCCAGAAAATTGAAAAAACCGAAAAATGTCAAGAGTAAAGTGCCATTTTCTGACATTAGATTTCGTTCTAAATGCTTAATCCCTATGTAGAAACGTTAGTTAAGCAAGAATATCGTATTTTTAAAAAAATCTAATGATAGGATTTTCCAGAAAATTGAAAAAACCGAAAAATGTCAAGAGTAAAGTGCCATTTTCTGACATTAGATTTCGTTCTAAATGCTTAATCCCTATGTAGAAACGTTAGTTAAGCAAGAATATCGTATTTTTAAAAAAATCTAATGATAGGATTTTTCAGAAAATTGAAAAAACCGTAAAATGTCAAGAGTAAAGTGCCCTTATTTTAAACAATGTATCGTTCTAAATGCTTAATCCCTATGTAAAAAAGTTATTTAAGCAGGAATATGTTATTGAAAAAAATTAGAAAAATTTATTTTAGCCGTAAATCGAAAATAATGGATCGAGCGAATCGGTCGATTGCGCCGAGACGCGCTATGATGCAACAGACGAGCGATTGGAACGCCCGAATATTTTCAAAGTCCCAACGTACCGATCAAGAGTAAAGTACCATTTTCCTACATTAGATTTCGTTCTAAATGCTTAATCCCTATGTAAAAACGTTAGTTAAGCAAGAATATCGTATTTTTAAAAAAATCTAATGATAGGATTTCCCAGAAAATTGAAAAAACCGAAAAATGTCAAGAGTAAAGTGCCATTTTCTGACATTAGATTTCGTTCTAAATGCTTAATCCCTATGTAGAAACGTTAGTTAAGCAAGAATATCGTATTTTTAAAAAAATCTAATGATAGGATTTTTCAGAAAATTGAAAAAACCGTAAAATGTCAAGAGTAAAGTGCCCTTATTTTAAACAATGTATCGTTCTAAATGCTTAATCCCTATGTAAAAAAGTTATTTAAGCAGGAATATGTTATTGAAAAAAATTAGAAAAATTTATTTTAGCCGTAAATCGAAAATAATGGATCGAGCGAATCGGTCGATTGCGCCGAGACGCGCTATGATGCAACAGACGAGCGATTGGAACCCCCGAATATTTTCAAAGTCCCAACGTACCGATCAAGAGTAAAGTACCATTTTCCTACATTAGATTTCGTTCTAAATGCTTAATCCCTATGTAAAAACGTTAGTTAAGCAAGAATATCGTATTTTTAAAAAAATCTAATGATAGGATTTTCCAGAAAATTGAAAAAACCGAAAAATGTCAAGAGTAAAGTGCCATTTTCTGACATTAGATTTCGTTCTAAATGCTTAATCCCTATGTAGAAACGTTAGTTAAGCAAGAATATCGTATTTTTAAAAAAATCTAATGATAGGATTTTTCAGAAAATTGAAAAAACCGTAAAATGTCAAGAGTAAAGTGCCCTTATTTTAAACAATGTATCGTTCTAAATGCTTAATCCCTATGTAAAAAAGTTATTTAAGCAGGAATATGTTATTGAAAAAAATTAGAAAAATTTATTTTAGCCGTAAATCGAAAATAATGGATCGAGCGAATCGGTCGATTGCGCCGAGACGCGCTATGATGCAACAGACGAGCGATTGGAACGCCCGAATATTTTCAAAGTCCCAACGTACCGATCAAGAGTAAAGTACCATTTTCCTACATTAGATTTCGTTCTAAATGCTTAATCCCTATGTAAAAACGTTAGTTAAGCAAGAATATCGTATTTTTAAAAAAATCTAATGATAGGATTTCCCAGAAAATTGAAAAAACCGAAAAATGTCAAGAGTAAAGTGCCATTTTCTGACATTAGATTTCGTTCTAAATGCTTAATCCCTATGTAGAAACGTTAGTTAAGCAAGAATATCGTATTTTTAAAAAAATCTAATGATAGGATTTTTCGGAAAATTGAAAAAACCGTAAAATGTCAAGAGTAAAGTGCCCTTATTTTAAACAATGTATCGTTCTAAATGCTTAATCCCTATGTAAAAAAGTTATTTAAGCAGGAATATGTTATTGAAAAAAATTAGAAAAATTTATTTTAGCCGTAAATCGAAAATAATGGATCGAGCGAATCGGTCGATTGCGCCGAGACGCGCTATGATGCAACAGACGAGCGATTGGAACGCCCGAATATTTTCAAAGTCCCAACGTACCGATCAAGAGTAAAGTACCATTTTCCTACATTAGATTTCGTTCTAAATGCTTAATCCCTATGTAAAAACGTTAGTTAAGCAAGAATATCGTATTTTTAAAAAAATCTAATGATAGGATTTCCCAGAAAATTGAAAAAACCGAAAAATGTCAAGAGTAAAGTGCCATTTTCTGACATTAGATTTCGTTCTAAATGCTTAATCCCTATGTAGAAACGTTAGTTAAGCAAGAATATCGTATTTTTAAAAAAATCTAATGATAGGATTTTTCAGAAAATTGAAAAAACCGTAAAATGTCAAGAGTAAAGTGCCCTTATTTTAAACAATGTATCGTTCTAAATGCTTAATCCCTATGTAAAAAAGTTATTTAAGCAGGAATATGTTATTGAAAAAAATTAGAAAAATTTATTTTAGCCGTAAATCGAAAATAATGGATCGAGCGAATCGGTCGATTGCGCCGAGACGCGCTATGATGCAACAGACGAGCGATTGGAACCCCCGAATATTTTCAAAGTCCCAACGTACCGATCAAGAGTAAAGTACCATTTTCCTACATTAGATTTCGTTCTAAATGCTTAATCCCTATGTAAAAACGTTAGTTAAGCAAGAATATCGTATTTTTAAAAAAATCTAATGATAGGATTTTCCAGAAAATTGAAAAAACCGAAAAATGTCAAGAGTAAAGTGCCATTTTCTGACATTAGATTTCGTTCTAAATGCTTAATCCCTATGTAGAAACGTTAGTTAAGCAAGAATATCGTATTTTTAAAAAAATCTAATGATAGGATTTTTCAGAAAATTGAAAAAACCGTAAAATGTCAAGAGTAAAGTGCCCTTATTTTAAACAATGTATCGTTCTAAATGCTTAATCCCTATGTAAAAAAGTTATTTAAGCAGGAATATGTTATTGAAAAAAATTAGAAAAATTTATTTTAGCCGTAAATCGAAAATAATGGATCGAGCGAATCGGTCGATTGCGCCGAGACGCGCTATGATGCAACAGACGAGCGATTGGAACGCCCGAATATTTTCAAAGTCCCAACGTACCGATCAAGAGTAAAGTACCATTTTCCTACATTAGATTTCGTTCTAAATGCTTAATCCCTATGTAAAAACGTTAGTTAAGCAAGAATATCGTATTTTTAAAAAAATCTAATGATAGGATTTTCCAGAAAATTGAAAAAACCGAAAAATGTCAAGAGTAAAGTGCCATTTTCTGACATTAGATTTCGTTCTAAATGCTTAATCCCTATGTAGAAACGTTAGTTAAGCAAGAATATCGTATTTTTAAAAAAATCTAATGATAGGATTTTCCAGAAAATTGAAAAAACCGAAAAATGTCAAGAGTAAAGTGCCATTTTCTGACATTAGATTTCGTTCTAAATGCTTAATCCCTATGTAGAAACGTTAGTTAAGCAAGAATATCGTATTTTTAAAAAAATCTAATGATAGGATTTTTCAGAAAATTGAAAAAACCGTAAAATGTCAAGAGTAAAGTGCCCTTATTTTAAACAATGTATCGTTCTAAATGCTTAATCCCTATGTAAAAAAGTTATTTAAGCAGGAATATGTTATTGAAAAAAATTAGAAAAATTTATTTTAGCCGTAAATCGAAAATAATGGATCGAGCGAATCGGTCGATTGCGCCGAGACGCGCTATGATGCAACAGACGAGCGATTGGAACGCCCGAATATTTTCAAAGTCCCAACGTACCGATCAAGAGTAAAGTACCATTTTCCTACATTAGATTTCGTTCTAAATGCTTAATCCCTATGTAAAAACGTTAGTTAAGCAAGAATATCGTATTTTTAAAAAAATCTAATGATAGGATTTCCCAGAAAATTGAAAAAACCGAAAAATGTCAAGAGTAAAGTGCCATTTTCTGACATTAGATTTCGTTCTAAATGCTTAATCCCTATGTAGAAACGTTAGTTAAGCAAGAATATCGTATTTTTAAAAAAATCTAATGATAGGATTTTTCAGAAAATTGAAAAAACCGTAAAATGTCAAGAGTAAAGTGCCCTTATTTTAAACAATGTATCGTTCTAAATGCTTAATCCCTATGTAAAAAAGTTATTTTAGCAGGAATATGTTATTGAAAAAAATTAGAAAAATTTATTTTAGCCGTAAATCGAAAATAATGGATCGAGCGAATCGGTCGATTGCGCCGAGACGCGCTATGATGCAACAGACGAGCGATTGGAACGCCCGAATATTTTCAAAGTCCCAACGTACCGATCAAGAGTAAAGTACCATTTTCCTACATTAGATTTCGTTCTAAATGCTTAATCCCTATGTAAAAACGTTAGTTAAGCAAGAATATCGTATTTTTAAAAAAATCTAATGATAGGATTTCCCAGAAAATTGAAAAAACCGAAAAATGTCAAGAGTAAAGTGCCATTTTCTGACATTAGATTTCGTTCTAAATGCTTAATCCCTATGTAGAAACGTTAGTTAAGCAAGAATATCGTATTTTTAAAAAAATCTAATGATAGGATTTTTCAGAAAATTGAAAAAACCGTAAAATGTCAAGAGTAAAGTGCCCTTATTTTAAACAATGTATCGTTCTAAATGCTTAATCCCTATGTAAAAAAGTTATTTTAGCAGGAATATGTTATTGAAAAAAATTAGAAAAATTTATTTTAGCCGTAAATCGAAAATAATGGATCGAGCGAATCGGTCGATTGCGCCGAGACGCGCTATGATGCAACAGACGAGCGATTGGAACGCCCGAATATTTTCAAAGTCCCAACGTACCGATCAAGAGTAAAGTACCATTTTCCTACATTAGATTTCGTTCTAAATGCTTAATCCCTATGTAAAAACGTTAGTTAAGCAAGAATATCGTATTTTTAAAAAAATCTAATGATAGGATTTCCCAGAAAATTGAAAAAACCGAAAAATGTCAAGAGTAAAGTGCCATTTTCTGACATTAGATTTCGTTCTAAATGCTTAATCCCTATGTAGAAACGTTAGTTAAGCAAGAATATCGTATTTTTAAAAAAATCTAATGATAGGATTTTTCAGAAAATTGAAAAAACCGTAAAATGTCAAGAGTAAAGTGCCCTTATTTTAAACAATGTATCGTTCTAAATGCTTAATCCCTATGTAAAAAAGTTATTTAAGCAGGAATATGTTATTGAAAAAAATTAGAAAAATTTATTTTAGCCGTAAATCGAAAATAATGGATCGAGCGAATCGGTCGATTGCGCCGAGACGCGCTATGATGCAACAGACGAGCGATTGGAACCACCGAATATTTTCAAAGTCCCAACGTACCGATCAAGAGTAAAGTACCATTTTCCTACATTAGATTTCGTTCTAAATGCTTAATCCCTATGTAAAAACGTTAGTTAAGCAAGAATATCGTATTTTTAAAAAAATCTAATGATAGGATTTTCCAGAAAATTGAAAAAACCGAAAAATGTCAAGAGTAAAGTGCCATTTTCTGACATTAGATTTCGTTCTAAATGCTTAATCCCTATGTAGAAACGTTAGTTAAGCAAGAATATCGTATTTTTAAAAAAATCTAATGATAGGATTTTTCAGAAAATTGAAAAAACCGTAAAATGTCAAGAGTAAAGTGCCCTTATTTTAAACAATGTATCGTTCTAAATGCTTAATCCCTATGTAAAAAAGTTATTTTAGCAGGAATATGTTATTGAAAAAAATTAGAAAAATTTATTTTAGCCGTAAATCGAAAATAATGGGGACACCGGAGCTGTTCGAAGCGCCGAGCGCGCCGCGTACGCCCGAATATTTTCAAAGTCCCAACGTACCGATCAAGAGTAAAGTACCATTTTCCTACATTAGATTTCGTTCTAAATGCTTAATCCCTATGTAAAAACGTTAGTTAAGCAAGAATATCGTATTTTTAAAAAAATCTAATGATAGGATTTCCCAGAAAATTGAAAAAACCGAAAAATGTCAAGAGTAAAGTGCCATTTTCTGACATTAGATTTCGTTCTAAATGCTTAATCCCTATGTAGAAACGTTAGTTAAGCAAGAATATCGTATTTTTAAAAAAATCTAATGATAGGATTTTTCAGAAAATTGAAAAAACCGTAAAATGTCAAGAGTAAAGTGCCCTTATTTTAAACAATGTATCGTTCTAAATGCTTAATCCCTATGTAAAAAAGTTATTTTAGCAGGAATATGTTATTGAAAAAAATTAGAAAAATTTATTTTAGCCGTAAATCGAAAATAATGGATCGAGCGAATCGGTCGATTGCGCCGAGACGCGCTATGATGCAACAGACGAGCGATTGGAACGCCCGAATATTTTCAAAGTCCCAACGTACCGATCAAGAGTAAAGTACCATTTTCCTACATTAGATTTCGTTCTAAATGCTTAATCCCTATGTAAAAACGTTAGTTAAGCAAGAATATCGTATTTTTAAAAAAATCTAATGATAGGATTTCCCAGAAAATTGAAAAAACCGAAAAATGTCAAGAGTAAAGTGCCATTTTCTGACATTAGATTTCGTTCTAAATGCTTAATCCCTATGTAGAAACGTTAGTTAAGCAAGAATATCGTATTTTTAAAAAAATCTAATGATAGGATTTTTCAGAAAATTGAAAAAACCGTAAAATGTCAAGAGTAAAGTGCCCTTATTTTAAACAATGTATCGTTCTAAATGCTTAATCCCTATGTAAAAAAGTTATTTTAGCAGGAATATGTTATTGAAAAAAATTAGAAAAATTTATTTTAGCCGTAAATCGAAAATAATGGATCGAGCGAATCGGTCGATTGCGCCGAGACGCGCTATGATGCAACAGACGAGCGATTGGAACGCCCGAATATTTTCAAAGTCCCAACGTACCGATCAAGAGTAAAGTACCATTTTCCTACATTAGATTTCGTTCTAAATGCTTAATCCCTATGTAAAAACGTTAGTTAAGCAAGAATATCGTATTTTTAAAAAAATCTAATGATAGGATTTCCCAGAAAATTGAAAAAACCGAAAAATGTCAAGAGTAAAGTGCCATTTTCTGACATTAGATTTCGTTCTAAATGCTTAATCCCTATGTAGAAACGTTAGTTAAGCAAGAATATCGTATTTTTAAAAAAATCTAATGATAGGATTTTCCAGAAAATTGAAAAAACCGAAAAATGTCAAGAGTAAAGTGCCATTTTCTGACATTAGATTTCGTTCTAAATGCTTAATCCCTATGTAGAAACGTTAGTTAAGCAAGAATATCGTATTTTTAAAAAAATCTAATGATAGGATTTTTCAGAAAATTGAAAAAACCGTAAAATGTCAAGAGTAAAGTGCCCTTATTTTAAACATTATATCGTTCTAAATGCTTAATCCCTATGTAAAAAAGTTATCTAAGCAAGAATATGTTATTGAATAAAATGAGAAAAATTTATTTTAGCCGTAAATCGAAAATAATGGGTCGAGCGAATCGGTCGATTGCGCCGAGACGCGCTATGATGCAACAGACGAGCGATTGGAACGCCCGAATATTTTCAAAGTCCCACCGTACCGATCAAGAGTAAAGTACCATTTTCCTACATTAGATTTCGTTCTAAATGCTTAATCCCTATGTAGAAACGTTAGTTAAGCAAGAATATCGTATTTTTAAAAAAATCTAATGATAGGATTTTCCAGAAAATTGAAAAAACCGAAAAATGTCAAGAGTAAAGTGCCATTTTCTGACATTAGATTTCGTTCTAAATGCTTAATCCCTATGTAGAAACGTTAGTTAAGCAAGAATATCGTATTTTTAAAAAAATCTAATGATAGGATTTTTCAGAAAATTGAAAAAACCGTAAAATGTCAAGAGTAAAGTGCCCTTATTTTAAACAATGTATCGTTCTAAATGCTTAATCCCTATGTAAAAAAGTTATCTAAGCAAGAATATGTTATTGAAAAAAATTAGAAAAATTTATTTTAGCCGTAAATCGAAAAGAAGTCTGTTCGTTTCTCTGTCTCTCTCGCGCGATCGAACTATCGATGTTTCCCGACAAACTATTGGAAGTTTAATTAAACTTTATACATGAAATTACTCGTTTTGATCCCCGCTACACAGCCGTATACTTTTTATAATTTTGTGGAATCGGGAACCTTGAAATATTTATCATAACGCGGATCGACTGTCTCTGTCTCTTTCTAGATCGGAAGAATCGATGTTTCCCGGCAAACTATTGGGAGTTTAATTAAACTTTATACATGAAATTACTCGTTCTGATCCCCGCTACACAGCCGTAAACTTTTTATAAATTTGTGGAATCGGGAACCTCGAAATATTTATCATAACGCGGATCGACTGTCTCTGTCTCTTTCTAGATCGGAAGAATCGATGTTTCCCGGAAAACTATTGGGAGTTTAATTAAACTTTATACATGAAATTACTCGTTCTGATCCCCGCTACACAGCCGTATACTTTTTATAATTTTGTGGAATCGGGAACCTTGAAATATTTATCATAACGCGGATCGACTGTCTCTGTCTCTTTCTAGATCGGAAGAATCGATGTTTCCCGGCAAACTATTGGGAGTTTAATTAAACTTTATACATGAAATTACTCGTTCTGATCCCCGCTACACAGCCGTATACTTTTTATAATTTTGTGGAATCGGGAACCTCGAAATATTTATCATAACGCGGATCGACTGTCTCTGTCTCTTTCTAGATCGGAATAATCGATGTTTCCCGGCAAACTAATGGGATATTAATTAAACTTTATACACGAAATTACTCGTTTTGATCCCTGCTACACAGCCGTATACTTTTTATAATTTTGTGGAATCGGGAACCTCGAAATATTTATCATAACGCGGATCGACTGTCTCTGTCTCTTTCTAGATCGGAAGAATCGATGTTTCCCGGCAAACTATTGGGAGTTTAATTAAACTTTATACATGAAATTACTCGTTTTGATCCCCGCTACACAGCCGTATACTTTTTATAATTTTGTGGAATCGGGAACCTTGAAATATTTAACATAACGCGGATCGACTGTCTCTGTCTCTTTCTAGATCGGAATAATCGATGTTTCCCGGCAAACTAATGGGATATTAATTAAACTTTATACACGAAATTACTCGTTTTGATCCCTGCTACACAGCCGTATACTTTTTATAATTTTGTGGAATCGGGAACCTTGCAATATTTAACATAACGCGGATCGACTGTCTCTGTCTCTTTCTAGATCGGAAGAATCGATGTTTCCCGGCAAACTATTGGGAGTTTAATTAAACTTTATACATGAAATTACTCGTTTTGATCCCCGCTACACAGCCGTATACTTTTTATAATTTTGTGGAATCGGGAACCTCGAAATATTTATCATAACGCGGATCGACTGTCTCTGTCTCTTTCTAGATCGGAAGAATCGATGTTTCCCGGCAAACTATTGGGAGTTTAATTAAACTTTATACATGAAATTACTCGTTCTGATCCCCGCTACACAGCCGTATACTTTTTATAATTTTGTGGAATCGGGAACCTCGAAATATTTATCATAACGCGGATCGACTGTCTCTGTCTCTTTCTAGATCGGAAGAATCGATGTTTCCCGGCAAACTATTGGGAGTTTAATTAAACTTTATACATGAAATTACTCGTTCTGATCCCCGCTACACAGCCGTATACTTTTTATAATTTTGTGGAATCGGGAACCTCGAAATATTTATCATAACGCGGATCGACTGTCTCTGTCTCTTTCTAGATCGGAAGAATCGATGTTTCCCGGCAAACTATTGGGAGTTTAATTAAACTTTATACATGAAATTACTCGTTCTGATCCCCGCTACACAGCCGTATACTTTTTATAATTTTGTGGAATCGGGAACCTCGAAATATTTATCATAACGCGGATCGACTGTCTCTGTCTCTTTCTAGATCGGAAGAATCGATGTTTCCCGGCAAACTATTGGGAGTTTAATTAAACTTTATACATGAAATTACTCGTTTTGATCCCCGCTACACAGCCGTATACTTTTTATAATTTTGTGGAATCGGGAACCTTGAAATATTTAACATAACGCGGATCGACTGTCTCTGTCTCTTTCTAGATCGGAATAATCGATGTTTCCCGGCAAACTAATGGGATATTAATTAAACTTTATACACGAAATTACTCGTTTTGATCCCTGCTACACAGCCGTATACTTTTTATAATTTTGTGGAATCGGGAACCTTGCAATATTTAACATAACGCGGATCGACTGTCTCTGTCT